>NC_089842.1:65789134-66091634 GCF_035609145.1 Eleutherodactylus coqui
TAATAATGTTCTAAGGTCTAAACCAGCAAAGTTTTCTGCAGAATTCCTTGTAACAATGTATACCAATTATTTTGCATGCCTTCTCTAGAAAAGTTCAAAGACAACAAATGTGGCATCCAGAAGATATATATCTGTCTCATCACTCTTGGATTCCTTATCGGGATGGCGGTAGGGGTTTACATCTTAGGTATTGTACAGAGATTTCTATATATTCCTTTTGACTTGCCTAACTTTACATTAATGGAATATTAATCCTATATCTGACTTATAGCAATGCTATAAACTTGTGTAAATGTTTCTGAGACTTCTCAGAACTTTAGATATGTAACATAAAGTACACTATCCTACCAATAGTAATTGGACACCTGAGCAAGAATCAAAAGTAGAATTTATTTACATACTGTATGTTAATACTCAGTGGGGCCTTTGGCTGTACTGATATAGGACACTCTCCGTGGCATACATTCTACTAACGTCTGATACATTTCAACTGGTATTTTTTTCCATTCATCCTGCAAACGTCTATCGAGTTCTCTCAAAGAAGATGGACGCTGTTCATATGTCCTGATACGACTTTCCCGTTCTTTTCCAAAGATGTTCAATTAGGTTCAGGTCGGGACTCTGTGCAGCCCAGTCTAATCATGGAACCTCCACAGTACTTAACTATTAGCACAACACACTCAAGAACAAGATGTTCCCCAGGCATCCTCCCCACCGAGGTACGTCCATCTGATTTGAAGATGGAGTAGCATTATTTATCGCTTCATAGAATGTTCTTCCATTGCACAACTGTCCAATCACTATGCTTGTTGCACCATTGTAGATAGACCCATGCATCTTTTTGAGAGAACTCACCAGTTGTTCACAGGATGAATAGAGGGAAATACCAGATGGAGTTTATCAGACAGTAGTAGAAAGTATGCCACGGAGAGTATCTGATGTGATTAGAGCCAAAGGAGGCCCCACTAAGTATCAACATATATAAATAAATATCCAATTACTTTTGGCTGGATAGTGTACTAGTCATTCTGATTAAAATAAATAAAGCTAGTTATTTGTATAGCGTCAACTTGTTCCGCAGCGCTTTCATGTAATTTTATCATTACCGCCCACCAAGCTGGGTACTCATTTTACCAACCTCGGAAGGATGGAAGGCTGAGTTAGCCTTGAGCCAGCTACCTGAACCATGCCGGGGAATTGAACTCGCAACCTTCAGGTCGTGAGTGAGAGCTTAGGACTGCATTTCTGCTACCTTAACATTCTGACTTAACACTAAGCCTGTCCTCTCATATAGAAGCTTTCATTGATAGTTATCAACAGATGTATTCACCCTTCACCATCTTTAATTTGGTTAATGGGGTTGTCTTAAAAATTTGTGACTTTATGTTGATGACCTATTTTAGCATTGGAAATCAATAGTTGATTGGTGCGGGTCCACCACTCTGAATCCCCACCAGTCGTCTGATTCCTGGCAGTACGGAACCAGATAGCACTGTCCATATTGCAGCAGCCCAGTTTGGTACTGTATGCACAGCTCTCATTGAATGTGGTGCTGAAAAAAGTTGCAATTTCTTCAAAAAAACACAGTAACAGTAAAGCATACTTGCCTGATGAGAAGAATAATTTTTAGTTTGGCTGTTTTATTAGGATTTGGTCTGTATTTGTGAGCAGGTTTTTACATTTAAAAAAAAAACGAATGTGTCTCCATTAATAGCACCAACAGTGTGTCCTCATTAGGAAGGTTTTCTGGGACTTCAACATTAATTGACTATACTTAGGGTAGTAATAATAAACTTTTTATATAGCGCCAACATATTCTATAAATTCTACAACTTAGAGGGTACACGTACAGATAGAATAGGACATTACATACAGTATTAAACTACTAAATGATTTAAATAAGATTGAGGGCTCAATAATGTACAATCTACAAAAAAACAGAGGTGATACAAAAGTTAAAAAGGCTTGTACAATGGTCCAGACATCTTTTTCTAACCATGGTAGTGCACATAAACCTGCACAAACTGGTCACCAGACAGTATTGGTATATGCAGTATGTACAGATATGAAGTGCATTTAAGTGCGTGAAGTGGGGGAAAACTGCTGGAATAAAGCGTCAGGTTTTTAAGGCGATTATAGAAAAGGGATAAATGGCAAAGAGGTAGATTAAGGAATGTAGAAAACCTTCCTAAAGATATGTTTTAAAGGCACTTTTTAAAATGGTGCATATTGGTAAATAGTCTGACTGTCTGGGGTAGAGCATTCCAGAGAGCTGGTGCAGTTCCAGAAAAGTCTGAAAGACAGGATTGAGATGTTCAGATTATAGAGAATGTTAATATGAGATCAGTAACAGAAAGGAGAGCTCAAGTAGTATGAGAGAGGAGGTATAAGGTGGTGCAGCACTGTGGAGAGAGCTTTATGAATAAGACTGATGAGTATAAATTGCATTCTAAAGCTACATTCACACGGGCAAACGCTTGCCAATGTGCATTTTTCACAGCGATGTGACTGAGCTGCAGTACTAGGTATAGCCACTACGAAATGTACAGAGCTGTGCCTGGGAAACAATGAAGAGGACGCAGCAATCGACCAAGCATCAGGTTGGGGTGCTGGGAGTCAGACCCTAACCAATCTAATATTGATGGCCAATCTTAAGGAACGACTATCTACATTAAAGTGCTGGAAGACTTTTTTAATAGTACGGCTTACCATAAACAGTGCCAGTAAAATATCTTCAAGGAGCTGCCATTTCCAGCAAGCAGTCTGGATTCCTAATGTAGACTGTTCATTTCTGGACAGATGGCATATATTCCATTCAGACCAAACTATGATGATAGTTTGAAGTAAGGACCTAACCACTGCAATGACAATAATGAGAAGGACCATTTTACTGCTAATATCCCCCTTTGCAACATACGAATGTAGTGAAATCTGTGCAATTAAACTGCTGATCTCTTTACAAATTCACCAAAATGGCTCTTAATAAAGCAGTTAAATGGTCTCTCAAAATGAAAATGTAACCTTTATGCGTCCTAGGTCTCATGATAGCTAATTATACAGAATCATCTATTTTTGCCAATATCCATATATTTCATTTAAAGACATGAACAGCCTCCTACTAATCCCCAGCTGTCCGCTTGATGTACTGCAGTTAATGCACGCAACTAAAATGTGCAACTCTGCTAAGCTTGCATGTGAAAAATAGATGAGAGAAGTTAAATAAAGGAGCAAACATAGACATTAAATATGAGCGAACACCAAAATGTTCGGGTTCGCGTTATTCGAAACGAACTTCCCGCGATGTTCGGGTGTTCGTTTCGAATAACGAACCCCATTGAAGTCAATGGGCGACCGGAACATTTTTGTATTTCGCCGATGCTCGCTAAGGTTTTCATGTGTGAAAATCTTGGCAATTCAAGAAAATGATGGGAACGACACAGCAACGGATAGGGCAGGCGAGGGGCTACATGTTGGGCTGCATCTCAAGTTCACAGGTCCCACTATTAAGCCACAATAGCGGCAAGAGTGAGACCCCCCCCTCCCCCCCCCCCACTGTCAGCATAACGATCGTTCTCCTCTGCCACAGCTGTAACAGCTGTGGCAGAGAAGAACGATGTTAGCCCATTGAATTCAATGGAGCCGTCAATACAGCCGACTCCACTGAATGCAATGGGCTGCCGGCGATCGCGGGATGAATTGTCGGAAAGGGCTTAAATATATAAGCCCTTCCCTGCAATTCATCCAGAAATGTGTAAAAATAAAAAATATATATATACTCACCTGGTGCCGGCAGAGGGAGTTCAGCGCGGCAGGCTGCAGTTCTCCTGAACTGCTCTGAACAGCTGTGAGTAGTATTCAGCAGCCGGGGATTTAAAATCCCCGCCTGCTGAATAAGATGCCTCTGATTGGTCACAGCCTGACCAATCAGAGGCCAGCCCTCACTCACACCCATTCATGAATTCATGAATGGGTGAGTGAGGGCTGCCTCTGATTGGCTCAGGGGCAGCTCTCCTGCCCCTGAGCCAATCAGAGGCAGCCCTCACTCACCCATTCATGAATGGGTGTGAGTGAGGGCTGGCCTCTGATTGGTCAGGCTGTGACCAATCAGAGGCATCTTATTCAGCAGGCGGGGATTTTAAATCCCCGGCTGCTGAATACTACTCACAGCTGTTCAGAGCAGTTCAGGAGAACTGCAGCGCTGAACTCCGTCTGCCGGCACCAGGTGAGTATATATATATTTTTTATTTTTACACATTTCTGGATGAATTGCAGGGAAGGGCTTATATATTTAAGCCCTTTCCGACAATTCATCCCGCGATCGCCGGCAGCCCATTGCATTCAGTGGAGTCGGCTGTATTGCCGGTTCCATTGAATTCAATGGGCAAACATCGTTCTTCTCTGCCACAGCTGTAACTTAAATATATAAGCCCTTCCCTGCAATTCATCCAGAAATGTGTAAAAATAAAAAATATATATATACTCACCTGGTGCCGGCAGAGGGAGTTCAGCGCGGCAGGCTGCAGTTCTCCTGAACTGCTCTGAACAGCTGTGAGTAGTATTCAGCAGCCGGGGATTTAAGCCCTTTCCGACAATTCATCCCGCGATCGCCGGCAGCCCATTGCATTCAGTGGAGTCGGCTGTATTGCCGGTTCCATTGAATTCAATGGGCAAACATCGTTCTTCTCTGCCACAGCTGTAACTTAAATATATAAGCCCTTCCCTGCAATTCATCCAGAAATGTGTAAAAATAAAAAATATATATATACTCACCTGGTGCCGGCAGAGGGAGTTCAGCGCGGCAGGCTGCAGTTCTCCTGAACTGCTCTGAACAGCTGTGAGTAGTATTCAGCAGCCGGGGATTTCTCTGTGGCAGAGAAGAAGGATTTGTCTTCTATATGTTCTCAATGGGGTTGGCGCTGCTGCCGCCGGCCCCATTGAGCGCATATAGAAAAGATTTCTCAGGGAAGAAAGTTAAAGAACCTGAACATCCAAACATCGTGTGGTGTTCGTTACGAATAACGAACATCCCGAACACCCTAATATTCGCCCGAGCATCAAGCTCGGACGAGTACGTTCGCTCATCTCTAATAGACATCAAACATGTACGTAGCTCGAAAAGCAGTGAAGCTACTTGATATCTGAAAACATCAAGCACCCCCAATCTATATGTAAAAAATATACATATAGTATGTATGTATATATGTGCCACCATAACTCATGAACGCCTGGATCTATTTCAACCAAACTTGGTAAATATATAACATCCCATGGGGACAAATTTTTTTTGAGGGGGGGATAAGACAGCCCCACTACCCCTACTTGAGCAGATGCTTTTTATTTCACAGTCTTATCTAACACTCATCTATTACACAGACGACCTCCTCCTCAAATACAAAAATATTACACAGACCTCCTGCTCCTCAGATAATATCTAGCACAGACAACCTCCTCCTCTGCTCCAACTACCACACAGCTTCCCACTAGCACTGAGCCAGTATATACCACACAGAAATGAGCCCAGCACCCACTCTTATGAAAGCTGTCCAAAAGGAAATCTGTGTTGCCCATAGCAACCAATCACAGAGCAGCTTTCATTTTACCTCAGCAGTATAACAAGTGATAGCTAAGCTGTAATTGGTTGCTATAGGCAACAAAAATTACAGGGGAAGTCGGTAAGTTTTTGATTTTTAATTATGCCAGTATCACACAGACCTCCTGCTCCTCAGATAATAAGATGTTACACAGACAACTTCCTCCTCCTCAAATACTAAGATTACACAGATGACCTCCTCCTCATATACCAATATATTACACAGAAGACCTCCTCCTCATGCAGTAAGATATTACACAGACGACCTCCTCCTCATGCAGTACGATATTACACAGATTACCTCCTCCTCCTGCAGTAAGATATTACACAGACGCCCCTCCCCCCCCCCCCTCATACAGTAAGATATTACACAGACGACCTTCTCCTCATGCAGTAAAATACTACACAGACGATCTCCTCCTCATGCAGTAAGATATTACACAAACAAACTCCTCCTCATGCAGTAAGATATTACACAGACAACCTCCTCCTCATGAAGTCGGATATTACACAGATGACCTCCTTCTCCTGCAGTAAGATATAACACAAACGACCTCCTCTGCATGCAGTAAGATATTACACAAACGATCTCCTCCTCATGCAGTAAGATAGTATACGAGGAGAAGGTCATCTGTGTAACAATATATTACACAGACGACCTCCTCCCCATGCAGTAAGATATTATACAGATGACCTCCTCCTCATGCAGTAAGATATTACACAGACCTCCTTCTCATGCAGTAAGATATTACACAGACGACATCCTCCTCCTATACTAATATATCACACAGACGACCTCCTCCTCATGCAGTAAGATATTACACAGACGACCTCCTCCTCATGCAATAAGATATTAAACAGACAACCTCCTCCGCATGCAGTAAGATATTAAACAGACAACCTCCTCCTTATGCAACCTCCTCCTCATGCAGTAAGATATTACACAGACAACCTCCTCCTCATGAAGTCGGATATCACACAGACGACCTCCTTCTCATGCAGTAAGATATTACACAGAATATCTCCTTCTCCTGCAGTAAGATATTACACAGACGACCTCCTCCGCATGCAGTAAGATATTACATAAACTACCTCCTCCTCATGCAGTAAGATATTACAGAGATGACCTTCTCCTCGTATACTAATATATTACACAGACAACCTCCTCCTCATGCAGTAAGATTTTACACAGACGACCTCCTTCTCATGCAGTAAGATATTACACAGACAACCTCCTCCTCATGCAGTAAGATATTACACAGACGACCTCCTCCTCATGCAGTAAGATATTACACAGATGACCTTCTCCTCATGCAGTAAGATATTACACAAACAACCTCCTCCGCATGCAGTAAGATATTAAACAGACAACCTCCTCCTTATGTAGTCGGATATTACACAGACAACATCCTCCTCATGCAGTAAGATATTAAACAGACTATCTCCTTCTCCTGCAGTAAGATATTACACAGACGACCTCCTCCTCATGCAGTAAGATATATCACACAGACGACCTCCCCCTCATGCAGTAAGATATATCACACAGACGACCTCCCCCTCATGCAGTAAGATATTACACAGACGACCTCATTCTCAGCAGTAAGATATTACACAGATGACATCCTCCTCCTATACTAATATATTACACAGATGACCTCTTCCTCCTCATATACTACCGTAATATAAAAATAAAATACACTGGCAATGCTGGATAATCAGTTAGTCTATGTATTTGTCAATATCTGCTTGTTTGTTGGAGCATCACGCACAAACAGTACGACCGATTGACATGACATTTTGCACGCAGTATAATCTCGACCCTGAGAAGGTTATAGGCTAAAAAATCTGAAATTTTAATGTCTCAGAAAAACTTATTTGCATATTTTTGCTTTTTCTTGAATTCTAATGCAGCAACCCCCAAGTTTGCTTTCACCAATGGATTATATGCACTCAATTTAGTATCTCTGGTTATTTCCAACAAGTAATTCCCACTAGAAGAGTCAGACTGAGCGTTGGACATTTGTGTTTCAGGAAATGATATGTGCCCTGACTGGAATGCATAGAGCAATCGAGGATTCAAAACAGTTGCCCATAGCAACCAATCACAGCACAGCCTTTATTTTACTTCAGCAGTATAATATATAGCAACCAATCACAGAGCAGTTTTCATTTTACCTCAGCACTGAGAGGACTAAAAGCTGTTGCCTATAGCAACCAATCACAGCACAGTTTTTATGTTACCTCAGCAGTATAATATATAGCAACCAATCACAATGCAGCTTTTATTTTACCTCAGCAGTATAATATATGGCTAATACAATAACATAGCATTAATCAGCACTGGTGCTTCCACATATTTATGCTTACGTTCTGATATCCTCTCTTATTTAAAATGTCCCGTTTTGTATTGCACATGTTCTGTATCGGGTACCCGGGCTATATATATATATATATATATATATATATATATATATATATATATATATATATATATATATATATATATATATATATATATATATATATATATATATAAAAATGCACAATCTGTTTGTTTGTGTCATATACAAACCCACAGTTCTTGTCTGATTTGAGTGACATTTTGCATGAGTGTTCTTCAGCTCTAGGAGACGAATACTGATGGAATAAAAAATCAAAAACTCATGGATTTTCCTTGTAATTTTTATTGCCAACAGCAACTAATCACAGTTCCGCATTCGTTTCTTATACTTCTGAGTTAAAATAAAAGCGGTGCTGTGATTGGTTGCTATGGGCAACAGCTTTTTATTTTGGACAGCTTCCATAACCGTGCGGTGCTGCGCTCATTGTTGTGGCTCACTTTGTATATTCTGGGACTGCCAGTCATAAAATCGCCGTGCAACGCCAAGGTATATCGTCTAGTGTCCTCATAACACAAATTATAATATAGCCATATATATACGAGGTGTGTTCAAAAAGTATCCAACCTTATCCAACCAGCATGGTTTGGTGCACATATTTTGGCGACCCTAAGGCGCATGCTTGGATTTTTTTCCTGCCTGCAGAAGCTGGTAGACAGCTGATGCATTAGGAAGTGTAAGTGAGCGCCATCTGATTTTCTTTTTTGGCAAAATGACAGAGAAACATGAACAACGCTACTGCATTAAATTTTGTGTAAAGCTTAGCGATTCCCAAGTGGAAATGATCCGCAAGATTGAAATGAACTTTGGGGAAAAAACAATGGGTACCACACAGATAAAGGAGTGGTACCACCACTTCAAAGATTGGCACATATCAGTAGAGAATGAAGCACTCAACATCCAGAAATGAGATCGTCATTGACCTCATATGAGGCCTATTGTTAATCAAACAACTAACGACCACTTGAACATGAGTATGTATGTGTGTGGGTGCTTCTGATGCTCTGCCCCTGGTGACATCATCGCTCCACCCTTGACGACCTAATTTCAGGTTCTACAACATATATAAAACACAGAGCCTGACCAACAGAACAACAACAAAGTTAGGGCTCTTGGAAGGAGAGAACAAAATTAACAAAATGAGAAAACAACTAAGTGGTTATTATCTCAATGGTCCTGACAGAAGACACCAACCTACCACCACCACAGAGATCCGGTGGGCTGAAGGACCTGTGGTGACATCACTGCTGTGGGGGGGAGCCACTGTGCAGTTTGGTAAAAGAAATCTGGTAGGCTGAAGGACCTGCGGTGACGTCACTGCTGTAGAAGGAGCCATTGTGCAGTTTGATGAAAGAGATCCAGTAGGCTGAAGGACGTGTGGTGATATCACTGCTGTTGGAGGAGCCATTGTGCAGTTTGGAAGAAAGTACTGTATACTGGATAAGGCGACAGCAGCCACCAGGACCTGTGATAATGTCACCACCTGTGTGGGTGGAGTCAGGAATCACATGACCAATGGCTGATCCCTGTATCCAGGAGTCTGCTGAGCTGGTGATGCCAGGAAATCAGCATGGATGTACTACAGCTGTGTGTGTGTAAATCAGGATGCATGTAGTAGAGCTGTGTGTGTCATGTGTGGGGATCATAATGGATGTACCATGTGTCAGAGCTGTGTGACACACTGTGCCACCAGAAACACTGGTACTATAATTTCCTAATAATTGCTGGTCTGTTAATAATGGTCACTTATTTCAAGAAGAGCTCATACACACAAGCATATGCAAGTTGTGCCCAACATTTTCAGATGCATCGCACAACGCATAGACACATGTCCATATGCTGTGTGAGACCCGTGGACATTGCTTGTCCAATTCCGGACCATGATACGGGTCTGAATACAGCATTAAAAAGCAATGTGAGGGTAGCGCTCAATCAGCATTGTTGTAGATACACCTCCAAAATTCCCAAATAAATTGTACTTATATCTGAGGGGGTAAAGCAAGTCATCACCTCCCATTGCTGGAAGAAGACACAAGTCATGAAGGAATGAATGTCCCATGATTTATTTACATTCAAGATGGTGGAATGTCAAGCTGTCCTTCGAACCAGTGACCTACAGATTAGCTTACTTTCTACTCCAGTCCTCCACTCGACCTGCTGAGCTACCGAGGCTATGTCTTTTCAGCTCTTGCTCAGGGCACTCCTGGCAATCGTGCCTCTGTTTGAGACGGCGGCTAACTAAAATCTGTGGAGGATGCGGGCATTGATCATTATTTAAGGCTTATATGGACACTAGTGTGACACTACCTGTTGCCAAACGCCTGGTGGGTACTATACATGATACTATAGCACACTCATCCTTGTGCGCCTAGTGTGGGGCTTTTAATTTTGCATTTCATGGACTAGAATAGAACATGCTGCAAATTTTTTTTTTTTTGCGAACCACCAGTTCATGTGAAAAAATGCCCATGGGTATAGCCGAATTGGCTACAATGGATTGTGTGACATTCATGAAATAGGCGGATGTCACACAGACCAAAATTATGCCCATGTGTATGAGCTCTAAATATGCTATGAACAACTTGGGATCGAATTTATCTGTAGCCACAGCATGTAAATTGGTGGAAAATGACTCCATATATCTTGTAACAGTGTATTTTATTTGTATATGAAGCGCCCATTAACCTCGGTTCCCTGACGCTGCACCTGGCAGGGGATTGAACGGTCACCTCCATACATCTTACTATTGATCTCTCTTCCTCCTCCCAGACAGTAGTGTTAGGCCTGCAGAAGGGGACCTTTTCCTCTGGCAGGAGTCCCTGCACTTGGGGGCAGGGCTTAACATTAGGGCAATGGTCCACCCTCACATAATGGCAGTGCCCTGCTCTGGGTATGGATGGGGGAGCATAGCAATGCTCCCCCCTTACACTACTTTAATGGCCAGGATCAGAGATAGCTCAGAACCCAAAAATTGTCTGAAAGCGGTCAATGCCTTTAAGTGTTGATATATAGTATATATTGTTGGCAGACTAGTTTTTTTTTTTAATCATCTTTAGTTATATAGTGGCAATATATTCTGCAGTACTTTACAAATTAGAGGGAATATGGACAGACAAAATCAGAAATTACATAAAGTATTACACTAATGAACAAGTTAACAATAGGGGTGAGAGCCCTACTCAAAAGCGCTTACAATCTATGAGGAAATAGGGGTGACTTAAAAGGTAGCAGTGCTTGTTCTGTACAATGGTCCAGCCATATTGTACATAAATGGGAAATGCACATCAATGCCACCAGCCAGTATCTGTGCATTTAGTGATAGGCCTCCGGCAGACTGCCGGGTCGGATCCTGCTGCGAGAATTCTCGCTGTGTGATGTGAGCCGTGCCCCTGCAGTGACCACCGTGGCTCACCTGCTACCGGCGTCTTTTCCGCTCTGCTATATTCCAGCTGCCGCCCACTCAGCACATGCGCAGAACAGAGCCGGCGCATCAACCATAACGTTTCTGTGCCGGTCTCTGCGAGGCTCGCACAGAAATAGTACATGACGCGATTTGTTTACTGTGCGAGTTTTTACGTGGTCAAATCGCATCTGTCTGCATAGGATTGCATTATCTAATGCAATCCTATGGCAGCGTGCACAGGCGGAAATTCTGTGGGAAATCCTGCCGCGGAATTTCCGCCCGTGTGCAGGAAGCCATACGGTATGAAGTTCCTTTTGAGTGCATGGAATGTGAAGGAGACAGTGGGATGAATGAGTCAGGTTCTGAAGGTAAATGTAGAAAAGGGGTTAACGGACAAGGGTTAGATTAGGGGATGTGACAGGCCTCCCTAAAGACATGCACTTTTAGGGTTAACTTAAAACTATGAGTGTTGGGGATTAACCTGACCAGCCGGTGTATCATATTCCAGAGAACTGGTGCATCTCGGGAAAAGTCTTGGAGATGGGAAGTTTAGTTAACCCTTTCCAATCCACTGTCTGACGTCTAAAGACATTCTGATTGAAGGCTGTACAGCTCCGATGTCGGAAGATGTCCGACAGGGCATTCTTACTGTAGATTACTGGCCGCTCTGTTGTCCGTGGCCTCTCCAGCATGTCACATACCTCAGTACTGGCTCTAGCCAGCAGATGGCGCCATTATATAATAGCAGAAAGAGAAATCCCCTAGGAAATCCTGAATCCAAAATTGGATTGCAAAGGGATAATGGAGGATATTTTTCTGAGAATATTAGCAGAACAGAGAGCATGAGTAGCGCAGTAAACAGAGATATGGGAGGAGATAGGATGGTGCAACACTGTGGAGAGCATTATAGATGAGTGTGATGATTTTAGATTGTATTCTATAGTGGATGGGCAACCAGTGCAGTGACTGGAACAGGGTGGAGGCATCGGTGCAGTGACTGGAACAGGGTGGAGGCATCGGTGCAGTGACTGGAACAGGGTGGAGGCATTGGTGCAGTGACTGGAACAGGGTGGAGGCATCGGTGCAGTGACTGGAACAGGGTGGAGGCATCGGTGCAGTGACTGGAACAGGGTGGAGGCATCGGTGCAGTGACTAAAACAGGGTGGAGGCATCGGTGCAGTGACTAAAACAGGGTGGAGGTATCAGTGCAGTGACTGGAACAGGGTGGAGGTATCGGTGCATTGACTGGAACAGGGTGGAGGCATCGGTGCATTGACTGGAGCAGGGTGGAGGCATCGGTGCAATGACTGGAGCAGGGTGGAGGCATCGGTGCAGTGACTAAAACAGGGTGGAGGCATCGGTGCAGTGACTAAAACAGGGTGGAGGCATCGGTGCAGTGACTAAAACAGGGTGGAGGCATCGGTGCAGTGACTAAAACAGGGTGGAGGCATCGGTGCAGTGACTGGAACAGGGTGGAGGTATCGGTGCATTGACTGGAACAGGGTGGAGGCATCGGTGCATTGACTGGAGCAGGGTGGAGGCATCGGTGCAATGACTGGAGCAGGGTGGAGGCATCGGTGCAGTGACTGGAACAGGGTGGAGGCATCGGTGCAGTGACTGGAACAGGGTGGAGGCATCGGCGCAGTGACTGGTACAGGGTGGAGGCATCGGTGCAGTGACTGGTACAGGGTGGAGGCATCGGTGCAGTGACTGGAACAAGGTGGAGGCATCGGCGCAGTGACTGGAACAGGGTGGAGGCATCGGTGCATTGACTGGAACAGGGTGGAGACATCGGTGCAGTAACTGGAACAGGGTGGAGGCATCGGTGCAGTGACTGGAACAGGGTGGAGGCATCCGTGTAGCCATTGAACAGAAGGATGAGCCACTCTGTTTCATTCAGGATAGATTGGAGAGGGGAGAGTTTAGTGAGGGAAAGATCAATCAACATTGATTAAGTTTACACAACTGCTTCATATTACTTCTTATATACTTCTCTACCATCACTTGGGAATGTCAGTGGTATCCCATAAATTGTGATAGTGGATGTTAAGTTAGTATAATAAAATAGACACCCTTATCCTACCTCTGGCAGTCTAAAAAATCTTCACCGATACGGCCTAATACACAGTATTGATTTGACATCATGAAGTAATTTGCCTACAGTATGCTGAGCGGCCTGGAAAATGCATCATTCATTTTTTAATTACTGTTCTTCAGCAGTGAATTTAGCAAAACATCCTACAAGAATCCCACAGTCCTACATTCTGGGTTGTCCACAGCTCTCTGCCAGGAGAATGAGTGTATATCTAATTATTGCTTTAGTAAATGATTTATGGCTAATATTATGCATCATTTATAAGCATTTTAATATCTGCAAGATAAACTTCATTAGGGTCTCACTTACAGATAAAGTGATGTGATGTATTACTTAGGCAAACAGTACTAACTGTGAACAAGCGGAAAGATAGTGTTTTATTTGCATTGGATTGTACAGTAATACAGTGTTATACTAGCATTATAAAATGCGCTTAAATTGTCATAAATGTGGCTTTGTGAAATTTGCCTAATTTCTAGTTTTTAGAAAAGTTAGAGGGCGATTCTAATGCAATAAAAACTGCCGCAGACATTGCAAACGTTAACTTGACATTTAACACATTAACGTAACTGACTCAACAATACAATAGTGAAAAGTTACATACATTTCCACAATGATCATGTGGCCTACCTTGTGTTGACTAAGGCTTCAATAGCCAGAGACTAAAAAGAGTGCCCCCAATGACCCTGTTTCGTCACCAACAAAACCTCATGTAAGCCCTGGAATCATGTCATTGGACCATGGACACATAGTAGATGGTCGTCTGGAGTGACGAGTCTCATTTCCTTCTGAGCCATATGGATAGCCAGGTCTGCATCTGGCTTAAACAGCATTAAGCTGTATCTCATGGGTGCACCACTGGGGTTCAACTAGTCAGTGGTAGTGGTGTCATGGTCTGGAATGTGTTTTCCTGGCATGGTCTATGACCATTGGTCATCGTACCACAATGAATAGTAAACACTAGGGACCTGTTAGGTGTCCATTTACACTCATATCTTCAGGAAGTCTTCCCCGACCACAGTGCTATCTTACAATAGGACAGAGCTCCGTGCCATTGAGCTCGGATCACTAAGGAGTGGTTGGAGGAACACATCAATGAATTAACTATGCTGCCTTGGCTCCCAAAGTCACCGGACTGTAACCCCATTGAACATGTTTGGGATATGCTGTAAAGAGCTGCGAGATCTTTCCCACTTTCCCGAAAAATTGGGCACCAACTGACGGAGCTGCTGCAATGGGCATAGGTCAAGTGGAGAATGGAGGATGCTTGACACTTTGTGAAATCTGTTCCTTGAGGTTTGAAAGTTGTGATAGTCCAAAAAGATGGACTAACCCATTATTGAGTAGATGTTCCTAATGCAGTGATCTTTCAGTGTATAAACAGAAGTACCATTTCATATACTTTATATTGCAATAAACCTATTTTTTTTTTAGAAAACAGTTTGTTTATATCAGCCAACCAGATTACAGCCAGACAGGCAAGAAAATAATGTAGGCACCCGACTCATTGGTAGTGGTAGTATAAAAGCAAATGTAAGCATGTTATACAAACAACACTTTCATTCATAATCAGCAATACCAGTCAGGGAAGACCATGACATTGTGGTGTTCACTGAAGTAATAAATTGCCTGCATTAATGCAGTTTCTACTCTTATTAAAGTATTTACTATCATTGAGAATTATTGTATGAGTTCATGACCGCACATATATTGTATTTGTACTTCCCATAAGTTCTGACCTCTGTGACATGATATTTATTGGAATTCCTTAATTATAGCATAAAATGGCTCCAGAAACTGTGCTTGTATTACAATGAGTTAGAAAATCTTTAATAAATCATATTTTATGGTTGAAAATCAATGAAAGGGAAATGATTTGTTTCCTGCCAAGGAGGCTATATATGACTACATAGATTTCTTGCAAAATGGCAAGACATTCTAAAGTTATCTCCAATCTCAAGCCTGAGCAGATTTTTCATCCACTAGAAATAAATAATTAAGTTCACTTACTGAATGACAAAAAGTACAGATCTCGAAAGTCACGAGGACTTGTCAAAGAAAGTACATTGGAAAATGTATTCATATAGCAAAAAGACAAAGGATTCAGAATACCTTATTGGTAAATGATTAAAACCTCAAAACTCTGCTAATTACCCCTAAAAAAAGGATATAACTGCTCCACTGTCCAATGTATCCCAGAGCTCAGCTCTACTGTATGGGACCTTTCACACGGGACAGAATATTCCGTAGCGTTCTCCTGCGGAATATTCACCATCAAAATCCGCACTGCTAACGTGGATTTTGGTGCAGAATTGAAAACAGCAGAATGCTGTCAGCATTCCACATCAAAATCCACGGTTAGTTGTGCGAAGTTTGGTGTGGAATTCTGGAATGCCGTATTCCACGCAGAATATTCCGTTCCATATGAAAGGTCTCTATAAGGGGTCATTCACATCGCTGTTCGGGGAATATGTTTCCTTGCTCTGTTATGGCAGAAGGAAAATGGAATTCCTGGCTGAAACATATTTGTCTTATAAAGAACCAAATGGCACCAAACAGACCCCATTGGCTGTAATGAGGTCAGTCTCACTTTCTTTGTACCTTCTGGCATTTTACTGGACAAAATAGTGCTGCATGCAGCTCGATTTTACCCTGTATTTTAATGGGCTCAAAACAGAACCTCTGGTGCAGATGTGAACCAGCTCTTAGCATAATCAGAGCCCCCACAATTCACTAGTCTCATTAAACATGAAATAAGTAAATATAATACTCAAAATCAGTAAATATAATGCACAGGTGTGTTGACCTTTCAGGCTATGTATGCACATTGCCATTACCGCATATGATGGAAACCCTGCCCACTTGTAGTAGCCAATAGTTGCACAATCTTGCCAGTAATGCCAGTTAGATGATGTGGCCATTGGCTGCCATGGGAGGGTGGGGTTTCAATTAGCAAGTTTACCACAATGTGGAAACATAACTTTACCTGTTCGCTAATTTAAAGTGACTCTCCGGGCTTGGAGAAACAAAGATGGCCGCACCAGCTTCTCTGACTACCTGATGTACACTGTGCATTAGTATGCATCATTAGTCTAAGAAACTATGCCTGCTTTGTTTAATCAGTGTTGTTCTCATAAGCAGTTCTGGCTAGTCAGATCAGCATGTAATGTCTTGGACTACTGATAAATAGCAGTGCGTAGTGTTCATCAAGTAGTCAGAGAAGCGGTTTGACTATCTTTGTTTCTCTAGGCCCAGTACTTCAAGTTTTCATGATACAAATTCAACACATTATTGTGACATGGCATAACTCTTGGCAGGCTGCAAAGCACCTCACAACCACTGGGTGGCCACAAATAGACCACTATAGTATAAACTAGAGATGAGCAAGCGCCCAAATGCTCGGGTCCACGTTATTCGAGTCGAGCTTTTCGTAAAATTCAAGAGCTCTACTCCAGTAACGAACCCCATTGACTACAACGGGAGACTCGAGCATTTTTGTATGTGGGACGCCGGGTCCCGAGCTTTTTTTTTTTCTTGGTTCGTGCTCTCCCTCCTCCTCTAGTATAAACATCTCCCTACAAAGTATCCCAAAATTATGTTTTATTGTTTCAAAGCTGGTCAAGTAAATAAAAGTATTTACAAAGTTTTGGAAAATTTTATGTACAGTAGACTTCAATTACAAAGGTGGCATTTTCGTCAGAGGTAAGGTCCCCTGAGATGCCTACTAGGGTTGAGCAAACATACTCTGCCAAGCTTGATGCTCCTTCGAGTATTAGCATACTCGATGGTGCTCGTTACTCGAATGAGCATCAAGCCGTGTTCGACCCCGCCCCAGTTTTTGGCTCCTCCCTGCTGTGACGTGCCTGTTTTGGCCCCTCCCTGCCATGACGCAGCGCGCTTTAATGCCAAATTTTTTGGCAGGCAGGCAGGTGAGAGAGAGAGAGAAAGAGAACACGAACCAAAGAAAAAAGCTTGGGACCCGGCGTCCCACATACAAAAATGCTCGAGTCTCCCAATGTAGTCAATGGGGTTTGTTACTTGAGTAAAGCTCTCGAATTTTACGAAAAGCTCAACTCGAATAACGCGGACCCGAACATTTGGGTGCTTGCTCATCTCTAATGCCTACCTATCACTGGAACAAAAGGATCAAAAGCTCCTTGTGTGCTTCTTTCCTAATTATTGAACTTGAAGATGTTCAGATTTTTCATCCTGTAGTTGGAAATCTACCATTCACTGCAATGGACTCTAATGTGCAACTAACTGCAGTACTAATGCAGTAAATGGGAAATTTCCTACATCAGAAAACAAAGGAGCACAGCAGCGAGGAGCAGTGGAGATCATATATCGGAAGATTTTTTAAGGTAGACCATCCCTTTAAGTATGACAATACAATTTTACGAAAGAAAGGATTTTCATAATTTTGGTTTTTGACTATTCCAGTGCAGTACTTCATGAAGCCTCTTGTTTATCAAGGCTCTGTACCGTTACAAGATGCTGAGGTGACCTCTCGATGTAATGACACTGATAATGAAGTCACTGCTGTGCCACGGAGAAAAGGTTTGGGATTTTTCTACTTTCATTTGATTCTTGAGCTATGATACATAGGAGTACCTTGACTTTCCTCTTCAGGGCACTCCTGCTTCGTCGGCTGTTTTCAGCTCCTTATGGCAGCTAAAGACAGCCCCATATAGTGCCTATATAGTGCTATATGGGGCCATCTTCAGCGCTATATGGGGCCATCGAAAACAGCCAACAGAGCAGCTCTCTTTAAATCCTTAAAGGGGTTTCCATCACTAAAATATTGATAACCTAGCCTCAGGATAGCTCATCAATATCAGATCGCTGGAAATCTAGCAACCCTACAGATCAGCTGTATGAAGAGGCAGTGGCAGTCTTGTGGGCGCTACAGCCTCTTGTCAAGCATGTAACATCATTTCATCGGATTCATGGCCTGAATGGGATTGAGCTGCTATTCCAGACATAGCCACTATACAATGTATGGTACTGTGTCTGCTTTGAACTGAAGCGGTGCTCACCAGAACACTGTGGCTACTTCAATCAGCTGATCGGCAGAGTCTTCAGTGGTGGATCCCCACCAATCAGATATTGATAACCTATCTTTAGGATTAGTATATACTAATTTAGTATGGTGGCCCTGGTAGCCTTCATTAGACTCCAGGCTGCCATGGTAACTCTTCAACATCGGAGCTAACTACGATCACAGGAGTTGCTGGTGGCTCTCAGTTGTCAAAAACAGGCTCCTGAGCTCCCTCCTGCAGGCACTGTATGGAAGTTAGTCCCTTGATGTCTGTGGAGTAGCTGCAGATCAAACATGTTTGTGCCGCTTTAGCCTGCTTTCAAGAAGCGACCAAAATGGTCAGTCATGATGATGTACTAATCAGTATGACAAACCCTGTTTTCTGCCTACTTGAAAAGATGGTACAGGGCCTCAGGGACATTGACATATAGTTTTCACAGGATGAGGAAGGGATACCAATCTTCCAACTGTCTGGCCAGTCCGCCATTACTCAACCATTACCCATGGAGGGTGGCTTTGGGCAAAAATAGAGGAGTATTCTATGATGCATTTCTCAACCAATGGGAGAAGTATAGAGGAGAGGGATAACATAGATTCAGAGACAGGGTAGGGGGCTTTGCAACATTTATTCCATCCATCACTCTTTCCCCAGCTATTCTACATAGATGGTGGGACTAACAATCTTAGGCCTGACCCCAAAGAATATGGGCCATCACCCTTGCGTACTTTGAGGCATATGAGTGTTTATATGCTACAGTGCTTACAGAAAGACTGTCGCATAGCCCACAGCAGATCATTACTGGGTGGCCACCATCCTTGATCCCTGCTTCAATGCCAAAAGGACAAATCTCATTCCGGCAGTGGAGAGGGACCTTAAAATGCATCAGTTTCAGGACAGTCTGTTAAGCAGCTTGAGCAGGGCATTTCCCCATGGCCTCATGGATGCATTCATAATGGATTGTAGCTCTATAGCCCATGGCAGACGAGCAAGAAGCTACTGCAGCACCACAAGTACCGGTGACAAGGGAAATCTAACAGAGGCGTAGCATGGTTTTTTCAGCTCATGATAGCCTGCAACAACAGCACAGGGTAGGACTCACAGTCACAGGCAGCTCTTATCCACGATGGTCCAAGAGTATATCAGCTCCTACATGGATGTACTCAGTATTGGTTTTGTCCCATTTGACTTCTGAGTGTCTAAGCTAAGCACCCGGCGTCCCACATACAAAAATGCTCGAGTCTCTCATTGTAGTCAATAAGGGTTCGTTACTTGAGTAGAGCTCTCGAATTTTACGAAAAACTCGACTCGAATAACGCGGACCGGAGCATTTGGGTGCTCGCTCATCTCTAGCTGCTATCCTTTTCCAGCTTCTGCCTGTTTTCTGCTCCCAGGCCTAGGAGCCTTTAGATGCGCCCCTGCCCCTCAGTGTCACATTAGAACTTTTTCAACATTTAACCACCTTATAATATAATAAACTGGATCCCAACGGTGCTAAACCACAGTGCTAACCACTGGTAGTATAGTATGGGTAAGGTAAATGTGTACTTATAGGTTAGTTTGATTATAATAGAAGCATCTGGGTGTCAGTTAATTAATGAAAATCTTTCACCATAAGAAATCATTCTTTCATAAAAATGGTTTCAGTATCTTTCAGAATAAACACAGAAAACTTCTTGTTGGAAGTGCAGGTGGAGTACAGACAAGAATGGCTCCTCACTTGTCATGAGAGGTGGAATGCTAATTGGGGAACCCGTATATGTAGACACCTGGGATACATCAGGTAGAAATCTTCATACTAATTTTTTTTAATTTTAATTAAAGCATTTGGTTTAACGAGGAATGAAGTGAAATGATTGTGCAGGTGTAGCAGTTATCCAAAGGCTCCTCTGCCACATAGGAACACACCAGTCTAGTAAATGACACTTGGCAGGTGGGGGCCTGGTTACAGCTTTTGCACAGGGGCAAAAAAGCTTCAAGTTACGCATCTGACAGCCAATACTAATAAAGGGCTTTTCCAAGATTTGGGTGAAATCCCCTTCACTGTGCCCATGTTAGGACAACAAATATACAGGATGATTAAAACTTTATGCGCACCAGAATATCTTCTGAACAAAAGGAGATACAAGTGAGAAACTTTGTGAAATGCTTTGATGGATGGGAAACATTTTTTTGTCACTATGATGGTGCCTGTCAGACATATTGGTGCCAGCCATCTTGGATTCAGCCCAAGAAACCTCGAAGGAAAGGAGGTCATTGAATATATAATTTAAGGGTAGGATGTAATCAGAAATTGAGACGTGCAGTAATTTCTTGGGCTGAATCCAAGATCGTTGACAGGTACCACCATAGTGCCAAAAAGTTTTTCTCCATCCATCTAACTGTTCCACAAAGTTTCCTGTTTGGGAATATTTTCTGAACAGAAAGAGATATAGTTGCCCTGACTTTTGAATCACCCTATACTCCAAATATACTTGTTTCACAAACTGACACCTTTACTTTCATGTCCCGCTCTGCCCGACTGTGATGTGTCATCAATCACAGTACCGCCAATCAACAACTCTTGAATCTTAGAAAACCCCTTTATATGTCATACTGCTGATATATTTATAAAATAGAGAAATTATAAAGAGACATGGTAGGAACTTCACATCATATGTAGCAAAATAGCCTCTACAGCAGGGGTGTCAAACTAATTTTCACCAAGGGCCACATCAGCCTTATGGTTGCCTTCAAAGGGCCAATTGTAATTGTAAGCCTGTATAGTAAGAGTGACCTGCATAGTGGTCGTAGTAGTAATAGTCACCCCAGTAGTAATAGGATCCCCCATAGTGGCCACAGTAATAATAGTGACCCCCACAGTGACTCCAGTAATAATAGTGACCCTAGTAGTAATAGTGGCTCCAGTAATAGAAGTGACAGTAATGATAGTAGCTCCAGTAGAGATAGTGCCCCCCATTGTGGCTCGAGTAGTAATAGTGTCCCTTATATTGGGCCAGTAGTAATAAATGACCGCCTTCTTAGTCCCAGTAGTAATAGCGTTCCCCTTGTTGGACTCTGCACTGCTGCCACATTAGAGCTGCAGGCTGGGTGAGTGGAGTGGCTATTAGGTTGTTGCACGGCCAGTGGGCCACATTAAGTGAGGTGACAGGCCAGATTCAGCCCACGGGCTGTGTGTCTGGCATGTGCTCTACAGTATTTGTATCAGGATTTACTTGTCTAGTAAGTGTGCTCATACTGCAAACAGGTCAGGCTAGTTTTTATATTGTGAAAGTCTGTTTCAAGTGTCTCATGGGTCATCTGAATGAAATATACAAATTATGTCAGGTCATAAGATGTGTTTTTGGTGTTCTGCACAGAACATACATTCTACTATTTAAAGGGAACCTGTCACCATCTTGGAGCTCGTGAAAGCAATGCCATCTAGGGAAAAATAAATCAGAGTGTATGCCAAGCTTATTTTATTATAGCTCATATTGTAGTCATCACTTGTAAAATTTAGGACTAATGCTTCCAGTGCTCTATGTATATAAACCCTGAGCGGTCTGGTGGGACTGTCTCTGCTGCCCACAGTGCCCTCCAATGTCTAACCAGTCTTTGCATGATTGAGAGGTGATGTGGATGACGTCTCCTACATTATCCACAAACCAGTCCAAATCTCATGGAACTACTGACTGATACATATACAGTTCATCTAGTCCTACTCTGATCACATTCAATTCACTCTTCTGCACATGCATGAGATTTGGATGGGTCTGTGGCTAACATGGAAAATGAGAATGTCTCTTCTCAATCAGAGAGAGACTGGTTGAAGATTGGAGGGCACTATGGACAGCAGACTGTCCCACTGGATCACTCGGATTCATTAATATAGAGCATGGGAAGATTTAAACCTAACATTTACAAAGTATGACTGCAATATGTGCTGTAATAAAAGAATCTTTGGCAAATGCTCAGCTCTGGTCTGGCAGATGCTGCTGCTGTTATCAGACTTTGACTCCTGACTTTTCACCCCGAAATCTGGGTTTCTTTACACAGACACCATCCTGTATGCAGTGTAGATGCCGGAGTCACAGTCTAATCACAGCAGCGGTGGCCACCGGATCAGAGCTCCAGAGGGAGTGAGTTATATGCATAATTGATAATGTTAGACATCTACTAAGGGAGGTCCTTTTAATACTACTAGGACCACTGTTAGTACTGGGGCCACTAAAAGGGCCACTATTACTACTAGGATCACTAACAGGGTCACCATTACTATTAGGGTTGATAAGGGGGGGGGGGGGTCACCATTTCTACTGGGACCACTATGGGGGTTATTATTACTATAGGGCCCACTAACAGGGCACTGTTACTACTGTGGCCCCTACTGCAAGTCGGGGGCACTATTTCTCTCTTCACCTCAAGCAGCTGAGATGTTTGTGACACCCCTGCTAAAGCTTACCATAAAGTTAATTACCAAGTTATAATGTTACTCACTGTTTTGTTGTTTGTAGGCTGATGCATCACAAGGCTGTAAATTTGACATCGACCAGGCTAAATCACAGCCAAGAATTTGTTCAGGTCCCACATGGTCAAACTACTGCACCGGAGCATGTTTGGCAAACCAGGTATTTCAGGAGAGAAAAGAAAAGCTGTTGGGGTTGCCATCTGTCTAAAAGTTCTTGGACAGTTTAAAAATAAAACACACTTTCCAGTATCTGTGGGGAAAAAAATAAATGTGTTGGGGATTTTTTTGAGGCTGGACTATTGAGCAGTAAAATGTTAGTAATGGGCTTATATAAGCATCTGACCTAGTAACATACTATGTAAGGGTGCATCCACGCCATAAGCCATAGGCCTTTTTTTAACATGTGCCCGCCATAAAAACGTGCAATCTAATGTTTGTGTGCCCGGTCAAACATCCCGAGTCCACAATGCCATTGGGCGGGGGTGGAGACAGTTTAGCTCTGCTAAGCTGTTCTCCTCCTTCCCATCTCTCTGCAAGCGGAGGAAGCAGGAGCTAGTGTGGTAAGCTCCTGCCCTCTCTCCACCCCTTGTCGGCAGCCAGCACTAGGAGGGGGCAGGATGGGGCGGAGCTTTGCAATGGGAGGGGGCAGAGCTAACAGCTGGCAAGGGGTGGAGAGGAGGAGAAAAGAGGGAGGGAGTTTAGCAGTCATGCTGCTAAACTCCCTCTCACCTCCCTTGTCCAGCAGCTGTCATAGGCTACCATAGGAGTCTATGCAGCCGCCGCCAGCGTAAAACCTCCTGGCTGAAATGCACTATCCTGCCCAGCTTGCTGCTTTTACGCCATGGAAATATGCCCATGTGCACTGATGCATTGTAAACCAATGCATCAGACGGGCAGCGTATATCGGCTGGGCGTGAAAATCCGGCCGATATATGCCCGTGTGAATCCAGCCTTAGGCTGAAAAAAGACTTTGTGTCCATCTAGTTCAACTTATTATCTTGCAATGTTGATCAAGAGGAAGGCAAAAAACTTCAATAAGGTGGAAGCCAATTTTCCTAATTTTAGGGAAAAGATTCATTTCCAACTGCAAATCTGTCAGACAGAATATCTCCTTATATCAACAACCTTTCTAATAATAATTATACTAACCTTTATTTGTATGGCACTAATTTATTCCGCAGTGCTTTCTGAAGTAAATTAGTCATTATAGTTGTAGTAAACTGGAATGGGGGCAATGTTTTGGGGAGTCTGATTCCCTGTCTCACAGTAGTGGGTACTATGTGAGACACTACCCAAATGGCCCTTCCACAGTGAAATATTGGGGTGATAGTAAAAGGGTTGGTCTCTACTCCCTGGCATGGTCGTATAGTATACTGCAAACTCAAATGAAAGACATTCCAGAGAGTCAGGATGGGGAAAATATTTCAACTAATTTTCTTTCACTTGTTCGAAAAGCATTAGTGTATAACATCCAGCTGATGAAGACACAATTTCTTACAATCCAATCCACTTAAAGTCCAGTCCTGATGGTGGTGGCTATAGCGCTCACTACAGTGCTGCTCCGGACAGCCTGTTATGGGCTTCTCACCACAGCCCTAGAGTCTGTAGCCCTTTTGTAGCTCTGTGCTGCCTTGTTGTGGTTTTTCACTACGTCCCTGGAGTCTGAGGGCTTTTTGTACCTCTGTTTTGCCTGTTGTGGTTTTTATTTATATGATGAACCTAGAGTTTGCAGCCTCCTCTATAAACCATCTATTCATGAATGTCCTGAAGATTATAATTGTCTGTGAGTCACAAATCCCTAAACCAGCTTGTTTACACTACACTGCTCTCCTCTATACTGAAATTTCTAGATCACTACGGGAATTTATCTAAGCCGCATCAGGAGCCGAGTTTATAAAAACTGTGTGAACTGTTTTATCCCTCTCTGAGTTGTTCTGCACTTAAGCCACCACCTTCAAGGCAAAATAGCAAAAAATAAATACATTTAAGGGCACATACACGCAGTCCTTCAATGACATCAATTCTCCAATGCAGTGACAGTTCTGAGTTACTACACATGTGAGTTCACCATCACCACGTCCTCAGGCAAAGAGTTTCATAGCCTCACTGTTCTTACAGTAAATAACCCACTTCTATATGCATCTTTGATAATCTTTAGCATTCATTATGATTTTTGCATAAGTTGCCCAGAAAAAGAGAAATTTAGGTTTGCAATCCTGGTGACTGTGTATAACGCAAAGTAAAAGCAATATAATATAACACACTAATAAATAAAATATCCTTATACCATTTCAAAGGCTTTATCATAGTTGGGACTTTCAATAGCCAATCATGTATATTGATTGATAAGAGAACTTCAGTCTGCAGGCCTCCTGTTATTGCCTCCATTAGGCTTGATATTTATTTTATTGTATTGCCTTTTTTATCACAATGGTGGTATTATATGCGTTATGCTTCAATTTCCACATTTCCCTTTGCAGACGAGGCTGTCTTTCTGGACGTATTGTTGCACTGAAATGTTCAGGTGAGTTGTAAATGTGAAATATTTTTAGAGCTACTTTAGGCGTATTCGAGTTGCAGCTAAATTTCTGCAGCATAGACTGTTTCTCTTGGATTAGAGTTCAACACAGTAAGGGCTCCCACCCACTTGCGTTAGCGCTTTGCGATTTTTTTTAGTGCTGCGATAGAGCGCTAAAAATTTCTAGTTTGAAACAAATGAGTTGTAATGTGGCTATGCGCATTTGCGTTTTTTTTGCGCAGCGCAGGTGTGATTTTTTTTATCGATTGCGACTGCCCTATATTTGTGCGATGTCCGATTTTTCCCTCGCCCATGCAAGTAAATGGGTGCCATAAAAACGCATCGCACATCGCAGAATCGGATGCGTGAATGCGTTGCGATTCTTTTTTCTATAATTGAGTTTAAAGTGTCAAAAACGCTGCGATAAAAAATCGCAGGACAGTCATATTACATAGAGCTTTGCGATGCGAGTTTAGTGGGGGGAAAAAATCGCAGCGCAATCGCACAAAAATCGCAAATTGTTCACTGCGATATTGCAGCGATTTTATAAACGCACTATTGCCCTCACAAGTGGGTGGGAGCCCTAAAACATTCCTGATTAAAAGGTCTTGTGACAAGATTTTATGCCATACCCTATCCACAAGATAGAGAATACATCTGTTTGGTGGGGACCTGACTACTGGGGCCAACAGATATCACAAGAACAGAGGTCTCAAAAGTCCCCAAATTAATTAAGTGATGGTCAAGCATGTGCTCTGCCACACCATTGACTTTAATGGAGCGGCTGGAGATTACCAAGTTCCAGAGCTTGGCTATTTCTGGCAGTCCCATTGAAATGAATGGCGTAGCAGTGCACATGCTTCAGCACCACTCCATTTACATAGGAAGATACAGGTTCCCTGTTCTCATGACTAATGAGGGCCCCCAGTAGTCAAACCCCCACCAATCAGATAGTTATGCTCTACCTTGTAGAAAGGGTATAACTTTAAATCTTGGCACAATTCGCTTTAAAATGTAAGACGAGTTTGTTTACGGTAGTTTAGAAAAGTGATTTTCAAACATTCTGTTAAGGAATGCTGAGATAATAGAGGAGTTTCATCATTTACTAGATGGAGCAGAGAGGAGCTATGAAGAACAGCTGTCCCTTTATCACTAAAGCTCCCTTCACACCAGCATATGTGTATTTGTGTAATGAACAATGTTTTTTTTTTGCATGGATTGGGATATCTTACTGTATATATATATATATTTTAATTTATATATAATTTGTATAGTTTGGGATTATAGGGTGACGGTTTAGAGTCATTTTCTATTTTAAATGTTTTCTACTTATTTTTGTAACTATTTTTTAACATCTGTTTCTCATGCCGTCATATAAGACCTCTGGGGTTCATTCATATTGTCATTTTTCCCCACACTTTTCCATTGTAGCTGGAGCATCCATAGAAGCCGCATCCATAGCAGACCCAGTTACAGAGGAAAACACTCCCCTAGTGTGACAGTAGTCACTGGGAGAGCTGATCTGGGTCTGCTGCGACAGAGGGCATCCAGCAGTCATGTGATCACCAGGTCGCATAGTAGAACTAACACTTCCGCTTTCACTCTTTAGTACATAGCGCTGTATTTTTACCGCACTTGGTCCTTAAGGGGTGAAAGCAGAAAACAATTTTATCTTTCCCTCTACAGAATGTGGATCCCGTTCCAAATCTACTAGAATAATTGGAGGACGTGATGTGGCCTTGGGTCGTTGGCCATGGCAAGTCAGTCTATATCTAAACAACAAGCATGTTTGTGGTGGCTCCATCATAGCACAACAATGGATCATAACTGCAGCACACTGTGTACACAAGTAGGTCTTGATAAAACACTTATCTGAATATGGCTTATATAGTCACTTACTTTTCAAGCTACTTGCATTCATATGATAGCCAGTTTGATAACTAGCAAATATGCCATTTACTGAATTTACCTGAAATTGTTTTTGTCTGGAAAAATCCATCTAAAGTGCTGGCCACTAGGGCTCTCCCTTCCTTCTAACTTCTAACTTGCTGTCCACTGCCTGCTGTCAAGTGATGTTATCTCTGTTACTGAAGACAGCACGATGCAATAGCAGAACAGGAAGTGGCAGAGGGTGATAAGTCATCCTGTTCATTGATGTCTATGAGAGCATAGGGCAGTGGGGAGGGGAGCAAAAGCAGACACCCAGATGTGCTGTTAGAGCTAATGGTGGGTGATTCATTCACTGCTCAATATTGCTGTACACTGTCCTATATGATGATATGTCTCTGTGTGTGTTATAGAGAGCTAGAAAACAAAACCTGAAGTTCGTAGTACACAATGTATAGAACACAGCACAGCAGCCAGGCACCTCCCATGTACTCCCTGCTGAAGGAAAAATGATTTTAAAAAAATCAGGATACAAGTCATATAATGACCAGGTATATGGTTATTCCTCAAGTAGCCACATAACTTTTCAGCTGTCTTCTCAGAATAAGCTGGTATCTATGCTTTAAATTGGCCATAGACTAGAGATTTTGGATGGCCAAAAGTGCTTCTGCTTACTATCAGCACCTTTTTATAACACACATGAGAGCGATAATGATGTAGCCAAATCTAATCCGAATGTGGTAACTTTCTGTAGCAAGTTAACTTACTATATTTTAAACCATTAAAAAGCTATTGTTATCTTAACGCAACAAAGCCATTGTAAAGCAGTTGGAATGGCAAATAACCTGTGAAACATAATGTTATCATTTGTTGAAAGTCATATTAAGCTTGGCTACATTGGAAAATTATGAAACAGATTTATGTTGAAATGCTGATTTGCCGTATTGGTTTTATTAGATCCTTGTTGAACGCAGTAGTTGAGAAGTTGTTTGTGTAAATAACAGATCTGAATCCCATCAACGATAGCCTAGACTAGGCCAAAGATCATGGCACAGATCAATCAGTGATATAGCATGGTCATGGCTTTCTGAAATCCCTAACATATAGCCAACTTCACTCTGAGCACAGGTGACCCAGCCCATATGATCCATACTTGAACATAATTCCTAATTTTCATATGCTGTGAATTTTACACATATAATAGAAAGATGGTGTAAAGGGAGCAAGTCAAGTTTTTTCAACCCCCTAGACTAGTGTTGAGCAAACTTTTGAAAAGTTTGGTACGGCAAGTTGACCAAACTTTGACAAAAAGTTTAATTTGATCCAAATTAATTTGAAACACAACTATACTAGTAACCCTAAACCTGGTGTAAAACACCATCTAAAAGCCGTGAAACTTCTTCCTCCTCTTCCATAGGTTCAAATCTGACCAAGATCACCATCACCATGGAGTTTGTATGCTTTCTGTGTTTGTTTGGGTTTCTTTTTCATAATAATAATCACCTTTATTTATATGGCACATACATTTATTAAGCAGGAGTAGCAGAAAAGGAAGAAAAAACAGGGATCCAGCTGTTTTGGTTCTCTTAGCGCTACTCTAGACCAACAGCGTACCATAATGCACAACATAGCTATGTTTTCCAAGGAGACCCCTATGTACATTTGCAGTTGAAGCACAACCTATTAAACAATTTTTAAAGGGGTTGTAGTGTTATCGGACCACCCCCCTTCAATAGGGCTGCTTGTGATAAAATAATAAGCTGAGATATACTTACCCCTCTGCTGCCGGGATCCATTGCTGCAGCCCTGTGTTTCAGCGTTTATTGTGACAGTGACCATCACAGGAAGTAGGGTGTTTGCTGCAGCCAATCAAAGGGTTCTAAAATCATGTTCTTAAAGTCCTAGCATCATGGTGCACAGGATGTGAGCACCGATGCCAGTAGAACAAGCAATGATGCTGCAACCTTTGAGCGGATGCAGTAGTCACCTGACTTCTTGTTTTGGCCACTGTTTTGACAATAGCTAGGACTATAGCGGGGCTACAGCGCTGGATCCTGAAGCTGGAGAAGCAAGTATAGCTCATTTTATTATTTTTCCCCAGGAAGCCCTATTGACGGTGGGTTGTCTGGTAGCAGGACAACTCCTTTAAATGCTATGCTCAGCATGGAAATTACCAGTCAGGAGTCATAGTAACATAGTATGTAAGGCCGAATTAAGACAATGTCCATCTAGTCCAGCCTGTCTATCCTACTGTGTTGATCCAGAGGAAGGCAAAAAAACCCAATGCCAGAAGCCAATTAGCCCTTTTGGGGGAAAAATTCCTTCCCGACTCCCTAATGGCAATCAGACTGTTCCCTGGATCAACCCCTAATAGTTCCTACCTGCCTATATACCAGGATTGACACTTAACCTAATATTTATATCCTGTAATATCCTTCTTCTCCAGAAAGACATCAAGTCCCCTTTTAAACTCCTCTATGGATTTTGCCATCACCACTTCCTCCGGTAGAGAGTTCCACAGTCTAACTAGGTAGTCCAGGAACTGGACTACCTGATTCTTCCTGAAGCAGCAGTGCCAATTTGCCCTCCAGACTTGTGTAACATTCCTCAAGCCATGCTCTGTCAACTCCTGCTCATTCGTATGTGATGGAGGCTCAACCAAATAGTGCATGTGTTACATAGATGAAGCCAAAGACAATACACCTCACTTCATTGCGCGTGTACTCTCGGCTGTACTCCTAGAATATAGAAGGTATCTGGAGGTCACAAAACATGCATGGCCTGAGGGACATTAATGAAGCTTGGAGGGTGTGTTTAAGTTCCAGACTATTTGACTCTGATAGCAGCAACGCCCATATGACTACTGATTGGTAATCTGCACACTAGGGGCTCGGTCACACGGGCATTTTTTGGTCCGATCTGCAGACGCGCTTGCGATCTGCAGATCTATAGACCCAATGCATCCCAATGGGAGCAGGCACATGTCCGTTTTTTATGCGGATGTGCGATAAATTATAGGACACAACGATTCGGAGAATGCGCCTATCCGCGTTCTGCGAATCGTTGTGTTCTATATATGCCCTCAATGGGGCTGGTGGCAGCAGCGCCGACCCCATTGAGAGCATATACTAAAGATCGTTCTCCTCTGTCACAGCTGTAACAGCTGTGGCAGAGAAGAATGATGTTCGCCCATTGAATTCAACGGAGTCGGCAATACAGCTGGCTCCATTGAAAGCAATGGGCTGCCGGCAAGCGCTGGATGAATTTTCGGGGAAGGGCTTAAAATATAAGCCTTTCCCTGAAAACCATCCTGAAAATGTGTAAAAATAAAAAAAAAAAGTATACTCACCTTTTTCCTGCAGCTGGAGTTCAGCCGCGTCCGGCCGGCAGTTCTCCTGAACTGCTCTCTGTAGTATTCAGCAGGCAGGGATATAAAATCCCCGCCTGCTGAATGGGCTGCCTCTGATTGGTCACAGCCCTCACCAATCAGAGGCAGCTCTCACTCACCCATTCATGAATTCATGAATGGGTAAGTGAGTGCTGCCCCTGATTGGCTGAGCGCAGGGACCAATCAGAGGCAGCACTCACTCACCCATTCATGAATTTATGAATGGGTGAGTGAGAGCTGCCTCTGATTGGTGAGGGCTGTGACCAATCAGAGGCAGCCCATTCAGCAGGCGGGGATTTTAAATGCCCGCCTGCTGAATACTACAGAGAGCAGTTCAGGAGAACTGCCGGCCGGACGCGGCTGAACTCCGGCTGCAGGAAAAAGGTGAGTATACTTTTTTTATTTTTACACATTTTCAGGATGGTTTTCAGGGAAGGGCTTATATTTTAAGCCCTTCCCCGAAAATTCATCCAGCACTTGCCGGCAGCCCATTGCTTTCAATGGAGCCGGCTGTATTGCCGGCTCCATTGAATTCAATGGGCGAACATCGTTCTCCTCTGCCACAGCTGTGCTAGGTGCAGATTTTTCAGCAAATCGTCGATCCCGGTCACGCAATTTGCGGATGCGCATCCGTTATGCGATCCGCAAATAGCGGGAAAAAACGCCCGTGTGACTTTGGCCTAAGAGCATTATTTAAAAAAAGTTGATTTTATGCATTGTGTTGCATCTGGAAATATACTTGTATACAGGGGCATATTTGGAAACCTATCCACATCACATACTCTTCCTTAACTTATGATGAAATCTCATTCAAGTTCACAATATTATTATAGTTCTAAGATCCTGCTCATCTTGGGAACAGTTGTTCTATAAACATTACTAAAACAAATATAACTTAATTTCTTGTACCTTATTTTACCTTTTGAAGACAATAATGACAGTAGGCAGATAATACGATTAACCATAATGGCTTACCTGGGAAATACCAACAATAAAACCCTGCACATTGTAATAAAAGTGTAGAAGTATATTTACAGCATGATTGTAGAAACAGCGGGGGTGTTCTGAGGATAAGGCAATAATAATAAGCCAAGATGTTAAAATAATAAATTCTCTACATTCTTACCTTTGGAATTATTTAACGTTCCTCCACGGCCACCGTTGGGGTCCTCTGCATACATTCCAGTTATATTTTTACATCACTGTTCAAATTAGTTGCTTTGTAAAAGCACGAGTCTGACAACTCAACAGATCAGTGCTGTAAAAACTGACTTCTATCACTGCAAGAATGATTATGCACTGCAAGCAACCTGTACACACAAACTGAGCCTCAGTAAGGAGGGCATCTCTAGATCTGCTCAACGATTGTACCCTACAGTGCTCAATAATTGAAGCCATACAGCCATCAATGAATTCCTCCATGAAGGTAAACAAATGCACTAAAAAACAAAGAAATACAACAAAACCCACAGAACTCTAGATAGACAAATACAGTTAAATATAGAATCATAGAATGGTAGAGTTGGAAGGAACTTCCAGGGTCTTCGGGCCCAACCCCCTGCTCAACTGACCACCACCTGCGGCAACCTGTTCCACTCATTGATTACTCTCACTGTCAGAAAGTTTTTTTTTCTCATCTGTGTCTCCTCCTTTTCAGTTTCATCTCATTGCTTCTAGTCTTTCCTTTTACAAATGAGAATAGGGCTGATCCCTCTGCACTGTGACAGCCCTTCAGATATTTGTAGACAGCTATTAAGTCTCCTCTCAGACTTCTTTTTTTGCAAGCTTAACATTCCCAGATCCTTTACCCCTTCCTCATGGAATACAATTTTCAGATCGCTCATCATCCTGGTAGCTCTTCTTTGAACTTGCTCCAGTTTGTCTATGCTTTTTTAAATTGCGGTGCCCAGATCTAGACACAGTATTCCAGATGAGGTCTGACTAGGGAAGAGTAGAGGAGGATAATTACTAGAGATGAGCGAACGTACTCGTCCGAGCTTGATACTCGTTCGAGTATTAGCGTGTTCGAGATGCTCGTTACTCGTAACGAGTACCACGCGATGTTCGGGTTACTTTCACTTTCCTCTCTGAGACGTTAGCGCGCTTTTCTGGCCAATTGAAAGACAGGGAAGGCATTACAACTTCCCCCTGCGACGTTCAAGCCCTATACCACCCCCCTGCAGTGAGTGGCTGGCGAGATCAGGTGTCACCCGAGTATAAAAATCGGCCCCTCCCGCGGCTCGCCACAGATGCGTTGTGAGATAGCTGAGGGACAGTGGTATCGTGTTGGAGCTGCTGTAGGGAGAGTGTTAGGAGTTAGTGTAGGCTTCAAGAACCCCAACGGTCCTTCTTAGGGCCACATCTAACCGTGTGCAGTAGTGTGGAGGCTGCTTTTTGCAGTGTTGCACTTTTTTTTTTTTTGGTATATCGGCCGTGCAGAGCATTGCACCCTGCAGTAATAGTCCAGGGACAGAAGTGTGGAGGCAGGGAGAGCGTTAGGAGTTATTGTAGGCTTCAAGAACCCCAACGGTCCTTCTTAGGGCCACATCTAACCGTGTGCAGTAGTGTGGAGGCTGCTTTTAGCAGTGTTGCACTTTTTTTTTTTTTTGGTATATCGGCCGTGCAGAGCATTGCGCCCTGCAGTAATACTCCAGGGATAGAATTGTGTAGGCAGGGCCAGAAGACATATATTATAGATTGAATATAGGCAGTGGTCCTTTAGAAAAAAATATTTGAAAAAAATCTATTTGGCCTGCCTGTCACTCTGCTCAGTGTTCTGGGTCTGTGTCTGCTGGGGGTAGTAGTTCTCCAAATAAATACGCAGCCAGCTAAGTGTTACAGCAGGCTTGCGCCAAATTATTTCCTGGCTCTGAAATCACCGGTCTGTTGCAGTTAATAACAGTGCAACACTGCAGTTCCGTGACACACACATCAGGGACAGAATTGTGTAGGCAGGGCCAGAAGACATATATTATAGATTGAATATACGCAGTGGTCCTTTAGAAAAAAATATTTGGAAAAAATCTATTTGGCCTGCCTGTCACTCTGCTCAGTGTTCTGGGTCCGTGTCTGCTGGGGGTAGTAGTTCTCCAAATAAATACGCAGCCAGCTAAGTGTTACAGCAGGCTTGCGCCAAATTATTTCCTGGCTCTGAAATCACCGGTCTGTTGCAGTTAATAACAGTGCAACACTGCAGTTCCGTGACAAATACACATCAGGGACAGAATCGTGCAGGCAGGGCCAGAAGACATATTTTTTTCAAAAGGACCACTGCGTATATTCAATCTATAATATATGTCTTCTGGCCCTGCCTCCACAATTCTGTCCCTGGACTGTGTGACGGAACTGCAGTGTTGCACTGTTATTAACTGCAACAGACCGGTGATTTCAGAGCCAGGAAATAATTTGGCGCATGCCTGCTGTAACACTTAGCTGGCTGCGTATTTATTTAGAGAAATACTACCCCCAGCAGACACGGACCCAGAACACTGAGCAGAGTGACAGGCAGGCCTCCTCGTGACCCTCGCGTTACACGCATTCTGGCCACTACGGATTACTGGGTGTACACACTGCTCGACCCACGGTATAAGGAGAACCTTTCCACTCTCATACCCGAAGAGGAAAGGGGTTCGAGAATGATGCTATACCACAGGGCGCTGGTGGACAAACTGATGGTAAACTTCCCATCCGACAGCGCTAGTGGCAGAAGGCGCAGTTCCGAGGGCCAGGTAGCAGGGGAGGCGCGGAGATCAGGCAGCATGTACAGCACAGGCAGGCCAACACTCTTTAAGGCCCTTGACAGCTTTATGGCTCCCCAGCAAGACTGTGTCACCGCTCCCCAGTCACGGCTGAGTCGGCGGGAGCACTGTAAAAGGATGGTGAGGGAGTTCGTAGCCGATCGCACGACCGTCCTCCGTGACGCCTCTGCCCCCTACAACTACTGGGTGTCGAAGCTGGACACGTGGCCTGAACTCGCGCTGTATGCCCTGGAGGTGCTTGCTTGTCCTGCGGCTAGCGTCTTGTCAGAGAGGGTGTTTAGTGCGGCTGGGGGAATCATCACAGATAAGCGTACCCGCCTGTCAACCGACAGTGCCGACAGGCTAACACTCATCAAGATGAGCAAAGCCTGGATTTCCCCAGACTTCTCTTCTCCACCAGCGGACAGCAGCGATACCTAAGCAATAGGTAGGCTGCACCCGCGAATGGAAGCATCGTTCTGTATCACCATCAAAAACGGGGACCTTTTCGCTTCATCAATCTGTGTATAATATTCCTCCTCCTCCTCCTGAAACCTCACATAATCGCGCCGAACGGGCAATTTTTCTTAGGCCCACAAGGCTCAGTCATATAATTTTTCTAAACAATTTTTATACGTTTCAATGCTCATTAAAGCGTTGAAACTTTCACCTCCACCAATTTTTATTTTAACTGGGCTGCCTCCTGGCCTAGTTACCAATTAAGCCACATTAACCAAAGCGATTAATGGGTTTCACCTGCCCTCTTGGTTGGCCATGGCCAATTTTTCTGATGTACATTAGTACTGTTGATACAGCAATTTTTGTGGGCCCTCGCCTACAGTGTAATCAAATGAATTTTTAGCCCACCTGCATTACAGCTGACGTTACATCCGCTGTGTTGGGCAATGCAATGGGATATTTTTATGTACCGCCGGTGGGTTCCAGGGAGCCACCCATGCTGTGGGTCCACAGGGAGTTGTAAATGCATCTGTTTCCACTTCTAAAGAACCCCAGTCTGACTGGGGCATGCAGTGTGGGCCGAAGCCCACCTGCATTAAACATGACATTACTACCTCAGCTGTGATGGGCAATGCAATGGGATATTTTTATGTACCGCCGGTGGGTTCCAGGGAGCCACCCATGCTGTGGGTTCACAGGGAGTTGTAAATGCATCTGTTTCCACTTCTAAAGAACCCCAGTCTGACTGGGGCATGCAGTGTGGGCCGAAGCCCACCTGCATTAAACATGGCATTACTACCTCAGCTGTGATGGGCACTGCAATGGGATATATTTATGTACCGCCGGTGGGTTCCAGGGAGCCACCCATGCTGTGGGTCCACAGGGAGTTGTAAATGCATCTGTTTCCACTTGTAAAGAACCCCAGTCTGACTGGGGCATGCAGTGTGGGCCGAAGCCCACCTGCATTAAACATGACATTACTACCTCAGCTGTGTTGGGCAATGCAATGGGATATATTTATGTACCGCCGGTGGCTTCCTGGCACCCACCCATGCTGTGGGTCCACAGGGAGTTGTAAATACATCTGTTTCCACTTCTAAAGAACCCCAGTCTGACTGGGGCATGCAGTGTGGGCCGAAGCCCACCTGCATTAAACATGACATTACTACCTCAGCTGTGTTGGGCAATGCAATGGGATATATTTATGTACCGCCGGTGGCTTCCTGGCACCCACCCATGCTGTGGGTCCACAGGGAGTTGTAAATGCATCTGTTTTCACTTCTAAAGAACCCCAGTCTGACTGGGGCATGCAGTGTGGGCCGAAGCCCACCTGCATTAAACATGACATTACTACCTCAGCTGTGATGGGCACTGCAATGGGATATTTTTATGTACCGCCGGTGGGTTCCAGGGAGCCACCCATGCTGTGGGTGCACACGGAATTCCCATTGCGGAGTTGTACCTGCCTGTGACTATTTATAAAAAACCGCGGTCTGACTGGGGCGTGCAGACACCTTGACAGAATGAATAGTGTGTGGCACATAGGTTCCCCATTGCTATGCCCACGTGTGCAGCTCCAGATGGAGGTGGCACAGGATTGGATTTCTCATTGCTTCTGTACAGCATTGTGGGCTATCGCCCCGCCCCTTTTAAAGAGGGTCGCTGCCTAGCCGTGCCAAACCTCTGCAGTGTGTGCCTGCTTTTCCTGTGGCAGACGCACTTATAAATAGACATGAGGGTGGCGTGGCATGAGGGCAGCTGAAGGCTGGGCAGGGACAGTTTGGTGTGCGCTGTGGACACTGGGTCGTGGGGGGGGGGCGAATTGGCAGCATGTAACCCAGGAGAAGTGGCAGCGGAGTGTCATGCAGGCAGTGATTGTGCTTTGTTGGAGGTAGTGTGGTGCTTAGCTAAGGTATGCATTGCTAATGAGGGCTTTTCAGATGTTAAAGTTGTTGGGGGGGGGCCCACTCTTGCTGCTATTGTGGCTTAATTGTGGGACCTGGGAACTTGAGATGCAGCCCAACATGTAGCCCCTCGCCTGCCCTATCCGTTTCTGTGTCGTTCCCATCACTTTCTTGAATTGCCCCGATTTTCACAAATGAAAACCTTAGCGAGCATCGGCGATATACAAAAATGCTCGAGTCGCCCATTGACTTCAATGGGGTTCGTTACTCGAAACGAACCCTCGAGCATCGCGAAAAATTTGTCTCGAGTAACGAGCACCCGAGCATTTTGGTGCTCGCTCATCTCTAATAATTACCTCATGTGATTTACACTCTGTCCTTATTTTAATACATCCCAGAATGGTGTTTGCCTTTTTTTGATGTGGCATCACACTGTTGACTCATGTTCAGTCTGTGATCTATTCGTATACCCAAGTCTTTTTCACACTGCTTAGCCCAATTCCTCACAATTCCTATACATGTAATAATTCCGCTTTAGTTGTTGTTGAGATTCTATGGCAAAATTTGGAACAAATATGTGGCAAAAACTGTTACGGATTTTGCTGTGGAACTCATCCTATGCACTGCAAGTGCAATCCACAGGGAAATCTGCAGTATAAATTGATATGCTGTGCATTTGAAATTCACTCTGCAGGCAGTTTATGCTGCAGTTTTTTTCACAGTTTGTAGAAAATCTGCAGCTTGTACAGTAATACCGTAAGGATGAGGTTTTATTAAATCTTATCCACAAACATTTCTGTTGCAGCAAATCTACAGTGATTACAGCCCTTGTGAACATACCCTTACTATAAGCTGCAACAGCATCTCTGTGTATCTCTCTAACTTTATCTCCCTCCATAGATTTCTATGGACAGCATGTAATCTGATCTGTCAGTGAGCTGTTAGTCCATCAAGACAGATGTCAACAGTTTAGAAAGGAAGAAGAAAGAACTTGATATGTGGAGTAATATATAGCATTACAAAATTTCTTAAATTTGCCTGAAATGTTGATTTATGCAAAGTTTGTTTAAAACTAAGTAATCATTTAACTATTTCACATGTCACTGATGAGTGATCCTATTAAGTTACAGGTCTCCTCAGCTGTCCAGCTGGTCTGTCCTCTCGGGCATCGTCAGTCACTCCCCCGTAGTAAGACAACAAGCATCTTCGTCAGCAGTGGAGAAAATCATTTATCACCGGCAGTACGATGACAGGACCCATGATTATGACATTGCATTGATGAAACTGGAGAAGTCTCTAAATTATTCAGGTTGAATTTTTATCATATTATTTTCGCAGCATAGATTTGAAATGACCAGCGGTGGTGGGTCTTGCAGGAGAAATTCCTTCACCGGTTCCCTGTGAATACGACCCTCTGCAGTTGGCAGTGGAGTTGGTGAGCCCTATCTAGGATAAGAGTGAGTAGTAATGCCTGGCCATGGGAAGCCCCTGGATTGTGCATCTAATTCCTGCCCTAAGTTGTCAGAGACATCACTTGGAGGCACAGCCTCCATGCTTAAAACAGAATTTTTATTTCAATTGAAAAAATAGTTTCTTGATCTCCAGGTAACCCAGGGCACAGCATATAACCAATTTTATGCTAACAATAAAAAATGAAGAAAAAAAAAGGTCAGTCCTGTAGATGGTTGTTCTTCACCGGATCACCTGCCTAACAGTCTCTGATGCTGTTCATCCCGTATACCAAGGGACTGTAGTGTAAAACAGTTTTACCTTGTGTAGTCTGAGGGAGAGGAGCAGATGCTGCTATTATCAAGCTGTGAGGGCACGTGCCAGAAATGTCTTGGGCATGGATACCAGTAGTATGTTTCTGTAGCTGATGGCTGGTGGGCAATGCGATGTAAAAGAACACTCGTCCTTCTTTTAGTGACCGATGCCACTGCACTCAGACTGGATCCTCCGTAGGAGTTGGTCACACACATCCATACTTAGCTGCAACTTCAGCTCACTCTAACAAGATGACGTGTTCTTACTTCTGTCTGGCACCCGCAGTACTACTCCTTCCCCTTAAAGTGCTCAGCATGATTATACAGTAAAGCATAGATTAACATTTTAAAACACCAGTAAAACATACGTGGGGCAGATATACAAGGTTGATGTGTTAAAAAAAAAAATCACACAGATTTATAAATCATCCATCAGATTGAAAAAGGGCATATAATTTTATTTCTCGCTTCACTAGTTTTATTTGATAAGGGTTCACGTTTAGTTATGCATCCTACATAGTTACCAGTTAAGTTCTCTTTTATATTGTTATTTTTTGGGTTGGATTGCTTCCACTGTGGGTAGAGGCTTAGGGGGACTACTGACTACCTGTTCTTGCCCTTTATTCCTGTCAGCACTGCATATACAGTGGGTCTGTGGATCTTCAGACCCTTTTGCTTTTTCACATTTTGTTATGTTAAGGACTTGTGCAAATTCAAAAAAAAAATAGGCTTTCCCCCTTCATTCTGCACTCAATACCCCATAATGACAAAGTAAAAACAGTGTTAGAATTTTTTGTAATTTACAAAAAATGGAAAACTTACATTTTGCATTGACATAAGTATTCAGATCCTTTGGTAGCACACTTGAAATTGAGCTCTATGCTCTCCAATTTCCATAGATTATCTTTGAGATGTTTCTACACCTTGATTGGAGTCACTTGAGGTAAATTCAGTTGATAGGGTCTTTTAAAATTATGTCCAGTCTATATAAAGTCTCTCAGCTCACAATGCATATCAGAGCCAAAACCAAGCCATGAAGAGGAAAGCACTGCCTGTAGAGCTCAGAGACAGGATTGTCTGGAGGCACCGATCTGGAGAAAACATAGTAACATAGTATGTTAGGCTGAATGAAGACAATGTACATCTCGTTCAGCCACTTTCACCCCCTTTGTTGGGGAGAAGGGGACAAAAGGTTCCCAAGAGCACAGTAGCCTCTATAATTCTTAAACAGAAGTTTGGAACAACCAGGATTCTTTCTAGAGATGGCTGAACCACCAAACTTAGTAATTGGGGGAGAAGGGCCTTGAAAGAGAGGTGACCAAGAACACAATGGTCACTCCGGCTGAGCTTTAAAGATTCTGCGTGCAGACAGGAGAAACCTCCAGAAGATCAGCCATCACTGAAGCCCTCAACCAATCTGGGCTATATGGCTGAATGGCCAGAAAGAAGCCTCTGCTCAGTAAAAAAAATGCATGAAAGCCCTCCTGGAGTTTGTCAAAAAGAACCTAAAGGACTCTCAGACTGTGAGAAACAAGATTCTCTGGTCTGATAGCACGAAGATGGAACTTTTTGGCCTAAATTCTATGTGTTATGTCTGGAGGAAACCATGCATTGATCATTACCCACCAATACCATCCCTACAGTGAAGCATGGTAGTGGCAGCATCATGCTGTGGGGTGTTTTTCAGTGGCTGGGACAAGGAGACTGCTCCATTCAGCTTTTCATCAATCCTGACCAAAGTACAGAGATTTCTAATGAAAACCTGATCCAAATCTCAAGGGACCTCAGACTGGGCAGAAGGTTCAACTTCCAACAAGACAATGGCCATAAGCACTAATTTAATTACTTTCAGTGGGGCTGATGGAAATAGCTAAGCAATTGTGCTTGGTTATCTCCAGCAGTTCCATTTAAAATGAATAGCACATCACCGCACATGCGCAGCTATTGCTCCATTAAGTCTCCTCCTTATTGCAGGTGAAGTGAGCCAACAGTGAGGAGGAAGACATTTTTTATTGCTCTAGTATATAAACTACATGTGTAGTATGTATGTGAATTCTTTGTCCTCATTGCTCAGGTGTTCCAGATCTGTAAGTCATAAAGTATGTGTCAAACTTGGTACTCACAGGAGGGCAGCTTAAATTCCTTATAACCTGAGTGATTAACTCTGCATGCTCCTTTGGTACTAACCTATTGCTTCCTATAGGGTAGAGCAGTAGATTGAACACAAAAAGAAAAACAAAACCCACAGTGTGTTGCAATGACCACATCTTCACAGCAATTAGTATGGTGAACTGTAGATACGGGGATTAGAGACTCTTTACATGACGTTTTTCATTCTAGCGCTAGTTCTGTCTAGGCTTCCGTCTTCTGTGCAGAAACCTGCATGGGGCAGAAACAGGGATAGAACCACAAGGTGTAATATGTGAGACGGAGACTTCTTTGGTTTTCACTTAACATCAGCCCTATCCCTATCAGCCTATTAAGCTGGATAGTAAATCGCCCCAGAGTAGATACCACAGTTAGGCCATGTGGCCAGTTCAGAGACAGTTATTTGTAACTGTGGTCAACCGGCCAGTTTCCACTGCCATTAAAGACCGTATTGGAAGTTACCAGGTCCCAGTCTACTTTCTTGTGCTCGATAGTCTACCCACCTGGTCACGTTCTTACAGACTCATGATATCTTGTAATCTGACATAACACATTGATTATGTTGCCCTGTAACGTACCCTATTTTTTCCTAATCTCTGAATACCTGATTAAAAAAACCTTAAATATGTGTATCGGCACTCTCTGCATTGCTTTATTTGTGTAGAGGAGGCAAATCTATTTTGTAACACTAAGTGCTTACCTACCACAGTGGCCAGGTATTAATTAATTAGTAATGATCTAAGAGCTTAGCATTTCCTTACGCATTTTTTTTGTACTTATATATTATAATATTGTATATCCTCTGTTTTTCAGTATATTATCGTTCATGCTTCTAACCCCTTCTATGTATGGCTCCTGTAATTTGATTAACATGATTTCCCTTAGATAGCATTCGCCCTGTGTGTCTACCACAATATGAACAAGATCTTCCTTCGGGTTCTGAGTGTTGGGTTTCCGGCTGGGGACATACTCATGCTGACAATAGTAAGTATTGCTAATGTGGAACATTTTTTACCTTAGCCGGGAAAAACTACAATTAAAATACCACAGAGTGTAAAAAATTCCTTAAAGAAGTTTTCCGATTATAAACTATCCTCAGGATAATTCATCAATAGTAAATTGGTTGGGGTCTGTTGTCCAGGACCTCCAACAGAATTGTTTGTGCACTAAGCTGAGTTCTGCAGGAAGCAGATATCTCCATTCCTACTGCAGTAGACAGGCTTAGCATTGCAGGCAAAGTTCCCATTCAATTCAATCCTTGAAATACCAAGTTTGGCCAAAGCAGTAAGAATGGAGCTATCTGCTTCCTGCAGAATTCAAGAAAATTGTTGCACCAGCCTGCTGAACAGCTGATGGGCAACAGAACCTAACCAATCTACTATTGATGACTTATCCTGAGGATAGGCCATCAATAGTTTACAGCCAGAAAACCCTTTTAAATAAACCACACAACTGCATCAATAAATAAAGCAAGGTGTAAAAGAGAATGCATATACTCCACTGTAATAAATCCAGGATGTTTAAACATCACATTTTATCTAAAGGCCATGCTTATCCTCCTAACCATTATTGCTTCTAGGCATCAAAGGTACAAAAACAACTCAAATAGTTTTGAACTGAAATATCCTACCACGGTGTGCCTACAGCTCCTATGCAGATCTGTGTGTCTCCATGGTTACAGACTACAAATAAACCTTGTGCAGTCTGCACCCTACATCTTGCCATCAAAAATTTTGTAGGTTAAAGGGATTTTTCAGGACTTTTACATTGAAGATGTATCTTTAGGAAATGTCAATAATGTCAGATTAGTGGGGATCTGACGCCCAGCATCCTCACTGATCAGCAGTTTGAAGGGTCGTAAGCAACATGCCCTCTTTGTTGTATGCCAGGCACAATGTTGTACATTAAAGGGGTTTTCCATGCACAAAAAATATTGATGACCTCTCCTTAATATAGAATCATAGAATGGTAGAGTTGGAAGGGGCCTCCAGGGTCATCGGGTCCAACCCCCTGCTCAGTGCAGGATTCACTAAATCATCCCAGACAGATATTTGTCCAGCCTTTGTTTGAACACTTCCATTGAAGGAGAACTCACCTCCTCCTGTGGTAACCTGTTCCACTCATTGATCACCCTCACTGTCAACAGGTCACCCTCACAACATAGGTCATCAATAGTTGACCACCTAGGGTCTGCCACTTGGGAACCCAGCCAAGTAGCTGAATTTTTAAGTCTTGAGTAGAGTTTGAGTAAGTTTTGAATACAATTTCACACGGCTGTATAAGGGTCGCATTTTAGCGTCCATATTATGGCTGCCATACCTGGTGCCTACATAGTTTGTCTGTACCAGATTTAGGTGAACATAAAACCATACAATAATGTAAGTCTTGGTAAGTAGAACTGCATGGAGTTTGGTCAGCGTTATGCACACTTTATGGAAAAATGTACTGTCTATTTCTCCCTTTTCGCTGCACTCTTGACCAAATCTGCGCCATGTGAAAATGGCAATACAGTGTTGGTAATGGTATAGAAGAAGGCTACATCACAGCCTCCATATTACAAGTTCTTATGTTGTGGCAAACATTCTTACATTAAGGCCTGAGGCATGAACAAGATACAGGACAGATTCATATGTCTCTCATCTCTTTAGCCCACATGCCTCAAAGTCTGAAGGAAGCCAGGGTGCCCCTCATCAGTACTAAGAAATGCAATAGTTCCTGCATATATGATGGTGACATTACTCCCAGAATGCTTTGTGCTGGTTACCTTGATGGAAAAGTTGATGCTTGTCAGGTAGGAAATGAATTGTTTCCATTTACAACAGTCCTGCTTACATATCTACAACCTCCTAATTTTTATTTTTATTTTTTTTAACCAGTCATTAGAAGCACACTTACATGAGTTGTAGCAATGTGATACATATAACACAATGTGTAATTTTGCTGCGGAATTTGAGGTGCCAAAATTTGCAGCCACTGAACTTATTTTAAGTGGTCACTTGGGCTGTATTAGTCATGGATAGACTTTTCTTTCAGGTGCCATCTTCCCCATGCCAGAGCTCCCTCTAGTGGTTAGTGAGCAGTATTATATTACCCTAGTGGTAGCGTGTATGGACTACCTTTAATTCAGAAGACCTTCCTCTGACAATGCATTCACTAGGACTACAGGTGTCAGAGTGTTATGGCTCAGAATTAGGCAATCACAAGTACAAACGCTGAAGTCAAGATATGACTTGAGTCTGGCTTGCTGAGCGATTGGGTCATTATTGAGGGGTGTCTTCTGAGTATACTGTATGGCTCTATAGGCAAATCTTTAACAGTACTGGTGTACGGTCACACTGATGTGGTTCTCTGATAGACTGGAGTACAGTTATAATCCAGACCGTTGTTACTCAGCAGACGCAAATCTAAGTTTATGGGGTTGCTCCACACCCAGCTATTCGTTCTAGTGGGGGTGTTGCATCTAACATATAGCATCAATCATGTATGCCTATGTTTGCTAAAATGAGCCAGATGTTATATGGCCAGAGACCTTCTCAGTCAATTATCCCTACACGTTGTTTATCATTTATTACTGGCCATTATAAAGGTGTCCTTGTGTGATGCTTTGGGAGAGAGTGAGGAGACTCAAATGGCCATGCACGCTCCTCTGGGTAATATGAAAATAAGGGAGATGGAATAAAACCTCCACAGTGCCACCTATTGGAAGGCAGCATTCCTTCAAGACAAAGTCAGACTTTTTATACAAGCCTTGTAACAATGACCGGGAATTAAAAGCAAAGCCAGACTCCATGTACATACAGCTGTTTCAAGGTTTTTGCCCTTCGAAGCCAGACTCCTACTGTACACTGATGAATGGCAAAAACCCTGAAACAGCTGTATGTACATGGCGTTTGGCTTTGCTTTTAATTCCCGGTCATTGTTACAAGGCTTGTATAAAAAGTGTGACTTTGGCTTGAAAGAATGCTGCCTTCCAATAGGTGGCACTGTGGAGGTATTATTCTATCTGCCTTATTTGTGTGATGCTTTGGTACACACTGAATTGTCTTCACCTCTTGTGACCGTGTGCACTAAGTGAAGGAACAGAAGACTGCCCTCCCTGCCATACTGTAAATACAAGAGGTTCAATAATGGACCTTGGGGAGAATAACTGGCATCTCCACACCGTCAACACACAAGTGGGGATCCGGCTGTGTTTTTGTATTTTTATGTTGTGTGTTTATCAGTCGTCCTAGTTTATATATTTTAATAGAACCAATAAAAGTTATTTTTTTAGATTCTTTCTCTTTGATAGTGACATACCCAATAGAGTTCCTTTGCCCATCTGTAAAATCTAGCATTGTATAAAGGGGCTTCTTTCACCTGACTTTTTCTGACTATGTTCCTGTAGGGTGACAGCGGTGGGCCCCTGGTTTGTCAGACTGACTACACCTGGCGCCTGGTTGGAGTGGTGAGCTGGGGAATGGGATGTGCTGAGCCCAACCGCCCAGGTGTATATACGAAGATCGAATCCTTCCTAGACTGGATACATAAGAGTATTGAGGTGATATTCTGTGGAGAGATCCTCTGTTTCTCTAGAGCTTTCAAAACCTAAAGGACTAATTGGAATATTATTTTTTATTACAGGAGAACTAGACACAATATCATATCCGAACCACTGGGCACCTATAATGGTGGCATGCAATGACTGCTAGTCTATCCAGCTCATGGCAGTATATGGTTTTGGTGATTGTCCAGCCACCGTACATAAGACAATCCATAGACTTTTTATGAAATGGAAACATCTAGGTGGATACTATACAAAGCCATTGATTCACTTGTCTACATGTTCAGTGCTCTAGGATATATGGGACTCTATCCAAAAATATTCTCTGCCAGTCACACAACAAAAAGTCAGACTAGTCATTAACATCACTGAAGAACCCCGAACCTCAGTTACTTCCTATAAAGGATATGATATACGGAAAAGAAGTGGCATTGACTTATTGCATTCTGCTATCATCTTGAAACAAAGTACTCTTTACTTGTGACTTAAATATGGATCCGTAATATATTTACCTACATAATGGACACTACTTGGCCAAGTTAGAAGCTGGTAATGGACCTGGACCTGTAGCTGTACCTGAACCTGTATCCTGGCTTTACACTGTAAATGGAGCTTTGTTAGGAAAAAGTATGTCATGATATTATGCCAAATGACAACCATGGCTCTGCTATATATATATCATGATATTCAAGAGTTTTTGAGAAGCAGCCATTGGCTGCCAGAGATTTAAGCTCCATTCACACGTAATAGGTTTACTGCAGCGGAAAATTTGCTGCAGATGGTGGGGTGGATCCTCACCAAAATCCACTTATGCATTTAATCTTCTCATTTCAAGATGTGACTTCCCAGCTAATAATCAACAGCATCAATTCACATGCTGAAGATTTAAAATCCATTGCATGCATCAATTCCATACAGATTTTGCTGCACCATGTGGATGAGATTTGTTAAAACTTCATCCACTTAGCTTGTACCATTTGGAAAATCTGTTGCATTTACGCTATTTTTGAACATGTTGTGTCCGCCTCAAAATGTGTAGCTTAAATACGTGGCCGAGCTGTAGATTTCTGCGGCACATTTGAACTTCATTTTACAGTGGATCCGCACATGGATTTAGCCTTTTTCAATGGAGCAAATCCCTATGTGGATTTCTTAAAGTTGAAAGTGACATTTCACTTTTGTTTGCTTTCCACGGCGCAGATTTAAAATCCACATGCGGAAAAAAATTGTCTTGTGTAAATTATATATAGAAAGAGGAGAGAAGAAAAGGCTCTTCACGTGAAGATTCTCAGGACAATATAGTCAGGAAGCGAATCTGACTTGCTCACCTGCTTAGGTTGTGAGTGCAGAATACTATTTGCACATGAAGCATAATAATAAATAACCTTTGGCCTGCCGCCCGCTCCATAATGCTGGATGCCTGCTGTGCAGGTGACCGAATTGGGGTAAACCCTGTAGCTAGAACACAGCTCTCCCTGGTGCAGGTCCCAATAGAATCAGCCAGGATAAGCTTACTTCGTTAGTATCCTGTACGACGAAGAATTAAAAAAACGTTTTTGCTAGCATGTTGTAGAAATGGGATTCATAGATAAAGTAAATTACATTTCACATCCATTTCTACAATGATTTGTGTGGTGGAATTTCATGTAATTAGTACAACTGATTGCTCCGGTTATTACTCTCAGTCACACATTGCTGTTTTTTGCTCTGTCTTATTGAAGTGGTATAATAAATCTTATTTAACTCGTTTTGACAGCTTTATCCTCGCTGGAGTTTCTTTTTTGTACTATAAAAAGATGCTTAATCGCTGCTGAAAACAAATAGAAGCTCTGAAGCTGAAGAATAAAGTTGATATATTTTCCTACAGATTGGAGCAGGGGACATAGTTTCTATCTCACATAACACTTTTGCTTCTCCGTTTTATAAGGCCTTTCCTCGTCTTTGCATTTACACTTTTTCCAGCCATGAATCATCTCTGCAGCATTTGCCGCACAGCCATCTTTGTCTCCTTGCTTTTCTAGAATTCACCTTTACCCAAACTGAGCTCCTCAGTGCCCTTGACATTAAAAATGCTCCACTTGGTGTTCTGCTCAGTAATAAGTACCCCCTTCCATGCCCCACACAGTAAAGGTAATAGTGCTTCTCCTAGTGCCTCACAAAGTTATAGCGCCCACAATATAGTAACACCCCCCTTTATGCCCCCAAACAGCAGCAAAGGTCCCCTTTGTGCCCCAACACAGTGGTAGTATTCTTTGTGCAACCTTATAATAGGGCTTCTTTGTGCCAATGAAAATTGAAACTTGCCTAACTCTGTGCCAATGACAATTGAATATGTCCTCTTCCTGTCTGCTGGGCCACGGAAAGCACAAAGGTGATACGATAATGACGTCCTTGCACCATCCAGATGGTAGATATCGGTTCTACACAGATGCTTTGCAGATTGTGTAAGTGATTACAATGCCATTATATCCAGTGATCACAGGCGATGTCCATTATGACTGGAGTTATTCACTTTTCCTCTCTTCTATCCAGCCCAGAGCACCATGAAGTCTTCTTCCAGCTACAACTTATTTCTACATGTTTGTAACATGGACATCTTTAGTTACTTGCTTTTCAGGCGTCAAGCCTGAATCAACCCCAGAAAATAGTGCCACATTGGCATTATTGCTTTTTGGGTTACTGTCTAACAGACAGTGCCTCATATTGTGCTATAGTGATTATTAGTGCATCATACAATAATGCCTCCTTTGTGCTCCCACATAGTAATAATGTCCCCTTTTTTTGCACTCACATAGTAATAAAACCAACAGGAGTCCTCCAATGAAGTATAATACCCCGTGTGCTTACTAAAAATTGTGTCCACTTTTGCTCCCTATACATTAAAAATTCCCCCTTTGAGTCGCCCCTTACAAAGAAATAACGCCCCATTTGAGAGACCCTTTTTAAAGTAATAATGATTTACCGCAGTGGAGTCTCCTTTCCTTCATGCGGTTTTGCTAACCTTACGTAAATGCTGCCTGCGCTGAGACAGTGCATGAAATAAAGGAGACATCATTCTGATCAGGGGGTTAGGCGAGTAGAATGTTTATTTATTTTTTTTTTTATTCACATTTAGGCCAGCCTCACAATACTGGATAGGAATTGCGGATTCCGCAAGCGTTTGTTTTGCAGTAATACACGGATCAATCAAATGCATTGGATGACGCAGTTTCACTCACATTAGCGGGTCGGAATTGTATAATCTGCTTGCAGGAAAATAAACACCGCATGTTACATTGCGTATGGGCAGCGGGTAACTGCGTCATCGCTAAGCAACGGCATGAGAAATATAAATAAAAAAAAAAAAGATGTACAGCCGCATAATGTACTGCAGTCATACATAGTACATTATGCGGCCGCATGCAGGGTTATGGCCCGGCTCACAACTGGAATCCGCTGTGGGCCTCCATAAGTGGATTCTGCATATGGCCTTGTGAGCCTGGCCTAAAGCTCCATTTACACATACAGATATCTTTCAAAAGATTGAAAAATAAGTACTTATTGCTATTAACACTTAACAGCTTCATTTGCATGCAAATGAGGTTCTGGGAGCTGTTACAGAACCCAGTAGGAGGTCTGAGCTCTGTAATTAGCTGTATTGTTCAGCCACGGGCTCCTCTTTGAGAATTCAGCATCACAAACAGCAGACACAGCATGCGGTCCTGCTAATCAGCTGTTCTGTCAGGGAGGGTGAGAACTGAGAACAGCTGTAACAAAGTTATCAGCGCTCCCCCAGGCAAAGCCTGCAGTCCTGCTCATCAGCTGTTCTGCTGAAGGAGGGTTTCAAGTAGAACTGAAAACCGTTGTTCCGCAGAAAACTGAAAGATGGGCACATTTAGACACAAAGATTATCACTCAAAAGACAGCTTTTGAGCGAATTTTGAGCGATAATCGTTGTGTCTAAATGGGGTTTTAATGTGGTTCCTGTGACAGAGGTTTGTAGGGCAGGAAGCCTTTGACTCAATGCTCTACCATTATCAACTGTAGCAGTGTCCTGCTATTTTTTTTTTTCCTTCTATGCGGCTGTATAAGGGCTTGTTTTTTGAGTGAAGAGCTATATTTTTTATTGGTACCATTTTTTGGGTGCATATAATGTATTGTAAAGCTTTTTTTGAGAGCAGGGAGGAAAAACGCATCAATAAAAATGGAGAGGGAGATAAAGAAATAAAGAGATATAAATACAAAGATGGATAGAGAGAAGAAATGCAGAGTAAGCTCCCACTATATGGATGAGTTAGACACAGGTGGCTACATTGTTGCAATTTGCGTATCACTTATTATGCACTGAATGTGATGAATAAAATGACCTCATCTCACTGCCTTATTTAATAATACCAGTTTTACAACAAATTAAGCAAAATATCTGACTCTGTATTATTCCACACCTCACCACTCACAACTACAAATTATGCACAAGGGCACTGGTGTCCGAGCAAAACAAATCACGATTAATTGCCAGTCACAAAGAATAAAAATGAAATTAGCGCTCACTATAGCGCATTGTGGCGTCACGATAGCCATTAATTGCGACACTTCAGCCTTAGGTACAAAGGCATTGCAGGACTTATGTTCTGCAATGCCTTATCGCTGGCTATACCGATCATAGGCAATGGCAACCAGTCAGCCCTCCCCAATTAAGGGGTTAACAGCGGGGGTCACTGTCTCGATACACTTCCGCTGTCGCAGCGGGAGACCGGCTCCTGCTGTTGGATGCTGCGGGATCTCTTCAGATCCAGCGAGATCCACATGATGTAAGGTTACGTCATGTTGCCTTAAGTACCACACTGCCATGAGGCAACCTTGCATCCTGTGGCGGGAAAAAGTTAATCTGCACAATCCTGCCCCTAGTGGGCTGAATGAATATATTAAGACAGTCTTCTAATTTTAGTTTTTACTTCAGATCTCGCATAGGCTGTCTGTATAGGCAGATATTATTGTTGTCCTGTACAGACGGATATATTTTTTCATTTTTAGCTCATCGATTCTCCCATCTAGCCATACAAGTACTGAAACACATCGCCATATTAAATTTTGCCTACTATTCTGGGTCTCTTCTCATAGCATACCTCCACCACATTATCTTCTCTTGTGCTATATTGGCTAACAGAGGCTCCTTGCCGGTTCAGTTTTCAGGGAGCTGCTGCTCATTTCTGACAGGCTCACAAGTGGGTTGTGCTACCAGCACAACCCCTCTAGGTAACATAACTCCTACCTTTCAATGACCCATACATGTGTGGCCGTGGCTACCTTTACTATTGTCATGCACTCCATCCACCCATCTGTCACAGGTGCTTCAGTGAGAGTATATAGCCAGGTATCCTATTTTCCCTTTTTCATTTAGAAGCTTTTTTGCCCAAAGAGGGGTGTATTTTTTTTATTAGGAACCCATCCAATAAGGTTTGCCTGGACGTGGCAGATGGGCCCCCAAGTTTTGATCAAAATATGAGCTGAGAACCTTGTATTTTTATGCAGTTATTATAAACAGCAGTTCTATTCAGATATTAAATATACATGAGTGCTGAGGCATGTGTTTCAACATTTAACTGTTGGGGCCTTGAAATTTTGTATAGTAGCTCTACCCCTCTGTGACAGCCACGATGCCGCATGACGCAGCATGGGCTGATACATAGCTGTAATGGGTTTGAGGCATTCATTTCTGAAGGCAGCTTGTGGTATCTGTATTGAGGCATTAGCAGATGATGCTTTAAGCCCTATAAGTTGTGAGGTGCAGCCTCCATGGATCAGACTTGCTTTTCTAGCACATCCCATAGATGCTCGTTTGCATTGAGATCTGGAGAATGTGGATAACAAGTCATCACCTCAACTTCTTCTTTTCCTGAACAATTTTTGCAGTCTGCCAGGGTTCTGGTTTTTCTTCATCATTCAGGTCAATGGGTGATGATGGTCTCTGTTATCAGGTTTTAAGCAGTAGGGAAAAAAAAATCGCGAGACTGACATAAACCAATTAAAAGAAAATCCATCACCCATTGATCTGATTAATATAATTAATTGTGATGAACTAGTGAGGATGGATGCACTTTGATGGCAGCTTCAAATCTGTCTTGGCTCCTCCACAGTCGATTATCTTCACATTTACATTGCAGGATCCGTTTAGAGTCTCTGGCATAGATCCGGCAGAAAATTCCATCCAAAATAGCCCAGCGGGCTCTATTATTCTGCCCAGTAAAGTGTCAGGTATGACAGAAACCCAACGGATTGCATTATAATTAATAGTGTTCATCAGAGACCATTTGTGCCTCTCCTGTGCCAGATCGGCACTTTTGTTTTCTCCTTGTTCAACTCCTACGACAAAGTCGAATTACAGAAGCGACCAGCAGAGATGCGAAGAAAGCCTTAGCATTCAATGTAGGTAAAATATTCAAATCCCTCGATTACAGGGGCTGCCCACATCCTTTTGGTCCTGTAGCGCACATTTTCAGTTGCTACAGTTGAGAGATTTTACTGACTATAAGTTAAATAGCGGACGACGTTTCTGCTTGGAAGCCTAATAAAGTTGAGGAATTATGCATTTTGAGTTACATTGCATTAAGAATAAAAAAGCTGTACGACGATTCGTTTTGTCTTTCAGCCTTTATTTCCCGGAGGAACAAGGCAATTTTTATCATGAGCAAACAGCTCCCTCTAGTGACCATTGCTGCAATAACGGTCATTTGCACATATGCACAGTGTATGAATATGTACAGCAGAGATGCATTCCCCATATACAGTACATAGAGCAGTACTGAAGACAGAGCACATGCACATTCATTATGGCTGCCTGCACACAGCTGTACGTTGTACCATACATGGGAACATGTTCTATTTATGAAATGCAAAATGCATATTTCATTTGGGAAATCGGTCAGTATTAAGGTAGAATTCACACAGGCAATTTTTCCGTGTGATTTTCAGAAAAGGGGAAAAAAAACCACCAGACCAAAATTGCATTCAGTCGAATGTGAATATTCACATGGGCTTTTTCCACTCGGAAGTAATAAAGGATTGCAGCATGTCCTACTTTGGTGCGATTAAAGTACATGAATCACCCATTCAAGTCTATTTAATCGTGAACTTGAAGAAAAAGTAGCTGTTTTTGTTTTATGTTAAAAAACACATTCACAGGCGGCAGCGAGTTCACGAAATTCACAGGCGACAGGGAAGTTTTTGCGAGAAAAAAAACAGCACTGACACTCAGATATCTCATAACCAAAATTGCGATATTGCCCAATTTTGTCGTAGGGATATCACGAACGTCCGTGTGAAACTACCCTGAGGGTGATATATTCACACAGACAATTTTTCTGTGCGATTCTCTTACCAAAAACAATTAGTCCAAGATCGCACAGAAATAGAGCACAGCCATTTAACCCCTTAATGACATGGGCTATTTTGGACTTAAGGACGCAACGATTTTTGGCGGATTTTCATCTCCATTTTTCAAAAGCCATAACTTTTTTATTTTTCTGTCGATGCGGCCATATAAGGGCTTTTTTTTGCGTAGCGAACTGTAGTTTTTATTGGTGCCATTTTTGGGTACATTAACTATATTGTAAGACTTTTTTTTTTTTTTATGATCGTATGCAGAGAAAACGCATCAATTTTGCCATAGATTTTTTTTTTTTTTACAGCGCTAATTATGCAGCATAAATGACAGACAGGAATTAGGTCCTACCTGTTAATTACTTTTCTTGAAGTCATCCTGACAGCATACACATGGAGGTTGTCCGCTGGACACCTGTTGGGACAGGAAGCGAAAATACAAAAGGCAACTCCCACCACCGGCTCACCAGTGTGTACCAAATAACTACAGTGACCTGGCTTTGCTTAACCAATCATTTTTAATATAGAAATCATAGTACAATACGTTACTTCACGTAAAAAATAACCGAAGGGGAGGGAAAAGCCCCTATGCTGTCAGGATGACTTCAAGAAAAGGAATTAACAGGTAGGACCTAATTCCTGTCTTCCCCTCGTCATCCTGACAGCATACACATGGAGGAATGCCAACGACCAAGGGCTTTAGGGAGGGACCACTGCCTGTAGCACCTTCCGCCCAAAGGCCATATCACGGTTGGCCCCCAAATCCAGGCGATAGTGTTTAACGAAAGTATGTGTGCTCGACCACGTGGCGGCTCTGCAGATCTGGTCGGTTGTCACCTGGGCTCTCTCCGCCCAGGAACAGGCGACCGCCCTAGTGGAATGGGCTCTAACTTCGCCCGGGAGTGGGATCCCCTGGGATCTGTATGCCTCTTCTATGGCCCTCCTGACCCAACGCGCTAAGGAGTCCTTAGTAGCAGCCCCTCCTCTGTGTGGACCCTGAAATTAAATGAAGAGGTTGTTAGACTTCCTGAAGGAATGTGTGACCTCCAAATACTTCAGGACTGCTCGTCTAACATCTAAATTATGGAACCTCTGTTCCGTGGTATTACGGGGTTCCTGGCAGAAGGAGGGAAGTACTATACGCTGTTCTCTGTGAAAGTCTGTGAGAACTTTTGGTTGAAAGAAGGGGTCAGGCCTGAACTCGATTTTATCTGGGAAGGTGGTCATGTATGGGGTCTTAATCGAGAGGGATTGGATCTCCCTGATCCGTCTGGCGGATGTGATGGCCACTAAAAAGGCAACTTTGTAGGAGAGGATCTTTACTGATAGATCTTCCAGGGGCTCAAAGGGGTGTGCACAGAGGGCCTGCAAAACAAGGTTCAGGTCCCATGGGGGCATGGTTTCCCTTATAAAGGGATGGAGTCTGACTGCCCCTTTAAGAAATTTCTTAACTAGCCTATGGTCGCCTAAGGGGAAGTCAAAGAAGGCCCCAAGGGCGGCCACCTGGTCCTTAAGGGTACCAGGTCTTAGCCCCATGTCCAATCCATCCTGTAGGAACTCCAAAATTTTGTTAATGTCGGGCTGTTGGAGGTTATGTATACTATGCCCCAACCACCTAGAGAAGGTATCCCACACCCTAGAGTATATCTTCCTGGTGGATCTTTTAAGGCTCTCACATAAGGTAGTGGTCACCCTCCCTGATAGGCCCTGGCTCAGGTACTTTACCCGCTCAGCTTCCAGGCCGCCAGCCTGAACTGTCGGACCTTGGGGCATATCAGGGAACCCTGTTGAAGGAGGTCGTCTCTCTGCGGCAGATGTAGAGGCTCCTGTGTCGAGAGAGCGGCCAGGAGCGGAAACCAGGTCTCTTGGGCCAGAATGGGGCCACCAAGATAACGGAGCCTGGGGACCCCTGAATTTTCCTTAGGACCCGAGGAATCAGGGGGATAGGCGGGAAGGCGTATGCAAGGTCCCAATCCCAGGCCTGGGACAGTGCATCTATTCCCAGGGAACCCCCCTCTGCTCCCCTGGAGAAAAACCAGGGACACTTGGCGTTCTCCCGAGAGGCAAACAAGTCCACCTTGGGTGTCCCCCATCTCTCCAAGATCAACTGGAATGCGTGTGGATGCAGAGTCCACTCCCCGGGGTCTATCTTCCTGCGGCTGAGATGGTCCGCCATGGAGTTCTCTGGGCCCCTTACATGGTATGCTGTGACGGAAGGTGTCCGCTGCTCTATCCACCCGAGAACTTTCGCCGCTAGGTCTTGGAGTCGGGGGTTCCGCGTGGATCCCTGGTGGCGAATGAGGGACACAGTTGTTATGCTATCCGAAAAGATCTTAATGTGTCTTCCCCTGATCTCTGTCTCGAGGCCCTGAATGGCCTTCCAGACAGCGCACAGTTCTTTGTAGTTGGAGGATTGAGAAGCTTCCTCCCGGTTCCAGCCCCCTTGGACATAATGACGGCCTAAGTGGGCCCCCCAGCCAGTTGCACTTGCGTCAGTAAAGATGGATACTGGGGATGCGGGGTACCAAGCCGTGGCTTTGGCAAGGTTGGAGATAGACATCCACCATTCCAAGGAGGACTTTATCTTGTGGGTAAGGATGACATCTCGATCCAGGGAGGCGGGGGATTTATCCCAGTTGCTTAGGATAAAGTCTTGGAGAGTTCTACAATGTAGCTGGGCCCAAGGGACTACCCCGATGCAAGATGTCATGAGGCCGAGGACCCTCATGCCTCTCCTAAGGGAGACTTTGGTGGTTAGAGAAAGTGCCCGACACTCGTCTTGGATCGCTTTTTGCCTTTCTAGGGGAAGGGATGAGCACTGGCGTTGTGAGTCCAGAATCACTCCCAGAAATTTTTTCCTTTGCTCGGGTAGAAGACTGGATTTGGCGGAGTTGATGATCCAGCCCAACGACTCGAACAGACGGAGTACATAGTCGACCTGGAACTGGAGTTCTGCGGCCGATCCTGCTATAATCAGGAAGTCGTTGAGATATGGAACAATCAACACTTTGTCAGTCCTTAGTGCCGCCACCATCTCTAACACCAGTTTGGAGAACACCCGGGGTGCGGAGGAAATCCCGAACAGCAGGCACGTAAATTGAAAGTGCGAGACAGAGCCATCTATCACCAGGGCAAACCGCAGAAACTGCTGGGAATCTGTGTGTATAGGGACATGGTAATAGGCGTCTTTTAAGTCCACGGTGGCCATGACGCTACCCGACGCAATTAAGGGGATTGCTGACCGTACCGATTCCATTTTAAATCTATGATATGCGATAGATTTATTCAGGAATTTCAGATTAATTATGGTCCTATAGGTTCCGTTGGGTTTTTTAATTAGGAACAAGGGGGAGTAGCATCCCTTGAATAGTTCTTCTGCGGGAACCCGAGTGATGGCCCCTAGGGACAACAGCTCCTGCACCCCCAACTGGAGGGCCTGAGCAGACGCAGGTGACTGGCAGGGGGTGACCACGAACCTCCGGGGAGGAGGGGAGGAAAATTCAATTTTATAACCCTCCGAGACTAGGCGTAAGGCCCAGGGATTGGAGGTCATCTCACTCCATCTAAGGGCAAACCCCTTCAGTCTACCCCCTACTTGTAGGATCCTGGAAGGTGGATTCTCACCCTTTCCACCTTTGGGATAGGACCAGCGTCCGGTTTTCCCTTTCCCCTTGTATGTTCTGGAGGACACAAAGGGAGGAGGGTAGGAGGAGGAAGGCCGTTTAAAGGATTTCTCCGATGGTAGTCCCTGGCTTTTATCCGATGCCTTCTCTAGGAGAGTATCCAGGGAGGGCCCGAAAATTCTGTGTCCTTGGAAGGGCAGGGAACAGAGCCTATTCTTGGAAGCGTTGTCCCCTGTCCAGGCCTTAACCCAGACCGCCCTCCTGGCCGTGTTCGAGAGGGCTGCTGAACGGGCCCCGAACCTCACCGACTCCATCGAGGCATCTGCCAGAAAGCCGGTTGCCTGCTGGAGGAGGGGAAGGCAGTTGGAGATGTCGTCCCCTCCCCCCCGGTACAAGATCCAAAGCAGTCTACTTACCAGCAGGCTGCTTTCAGCGTCCTCTATGGCTGACATCTTTAGTAAGGTGCAGACAGGAGAGATCAGGGCAATCCAGTTCCTTTTAAATTTTCAAATTTGGCGCCGACACGCCCCCTTTAAGTGAGGCCCCCCCCCCCCCCGTGACGCGGCCACGCCGACGTCACGCCGCCGCGCCGGACTCGGGGGATACGCTGGGACGCTCTGTCTAGGATACACGTGGAGACGCCGCGCACGCCGACCAGACTCGCACCCGAGAACCGCCGCCTAGGCGACCCACATGGTGCCGCTCTCCCGCCGACCGGACCGCGCCGAGCGCCTCTACCCCGCTGGCATACCTGATCTTGTCAGCGTCTGAGCCCTGCAGGTACCGGGGCTGTTTTCCTACCGGTACGACAACCCCACTGGGCAGCGTACCGGGGGAAGATCTTCCCACAGGGGGACAGTGCTGGGTATATTCCTGCGGGTGAGGGTCCCCACGTAGGGTCTCACCCGCGCAAGCCCTGCCAGCCCGAACAGAGAGACGTCCCCCCATGGGCAGGCAGGCTGCATGGGAGTTTTCTTCCTCTTGTTCACCTCCAGCATACACCTGGAGGCCCGCTTGGACTGTCCTGTAGGGACAGGAAGACACTGGTGAGCCGGTGGTGGGAGTTGCCTTTTGTATTTTCGCTTCCTGTCCCAACAGGTGTCCAGCGGACAACCTCCATATGTATGCTGTCAGGATGACGAGGGGAAATACATTTTTTTCTGCGGGACGGTACGATTACAATACCAAAATTCTTGGTTTTTTTATTGCAGTGGAAAAACCTAAAAAATATCTTTTTTTGTGAATCGCTGCATTCAAAGTTCTATAACTTTTTAATTTTTCCCATGGACCCTCTGTGAGGGGTTATTTTTTGCGAGACGAGCTGTAGTTTTATTGGTACCATTTTGAGGTACATTTGCTTTTTTGATCACTTTTATTGCATATTTTGGGAGGCAAAAATTAGGATTTTGCCTATGTTATTGAACAAAAAAAAGCTAAAAAAAAAAAAAGCTAAACTTATTTCAGTTGTTGTTACAGACACGCCAATACTATATGTGGGATTTTTTTATGCTAATACGAGAAAAAGCACAAAAAAAGGCGTTCAACTTTTTTTTTTTCATAGATTTTAATTTTTTTTTTTTATACACAATTTGTGTTTCTTTAGGGGACTTATATCATAGCACCTATGAACGCTATGATAACATTGCAGGACTTCTCTCCTGCAATGCCTTGTCGCTTCTTACAGCGATCACAGGCAATGGTAATACAGGACTCCTGTAGGTGGGGTCCTGTTTACATCGCGAGAGCCCGATGACCCCACAGAGGGAGCGCGCTCCCTCTGTGAACCTTTCCCATGCCGCGATCTACATAGATCGCGGCAGGAAAGGGGTTTACAGCGAGGGTCGCACTCCCGCTGTTGCAGCAGGAAGACGGCTAATAGTGACAGAAGAGATCCCGCACTATCCACATGACGTAAGGGTACGTCCAGTTGCGGAAAGTACCACCCTGCCATGATGTACCCTTACATCCTGGAGCGGGAAGGGGTTAAATCTAGATATTCACATACATTGTTGATCTGAGTTAACCTTTTTTTTCTAATTAAAAAGAAAAAACACAGTATGTGCTATTTTGGTGCGATTTTTCTACAAGAATTGACCCATTTTGAGTTGCATAAGCTAAACTTCTGGGCTGGCACGCCGAGTCCATAGATATATTTCGGTTAAGCTTTCCCTTGCTGTCCGCTGTCTAAGCCGCCACGGAATGTATTGCGTGGACTATTTGTGCACATACCTAGAATGAGAGAGTTAGTCCTCTCACTCTGTGCGCGTGCACATGTAGTCCACCGGATGCATTCAGAGCTAGCCTTGAGAGCTGACAGTAGGGGAACGGGTAGGCACCAGGATTTCACCACCAACCTTGTGGGGGTTTCTCGTGCAGTGAAAAAGCATACTGAGAATGGTGTGATCAAGGCAAAACATCCAGCAAAATGGAATCCTGGAGATGCTAACATCTTATCAACAAAAGGGGTCGGAGGAGGATCTCAAGAATTGTCCGATCAGGCAGTGCACAGTCAAGCAAACTTCAGCCAAATAGGCTGGTGCTCGAGCTAACGTGTAGCAGGTATGGGTTATTACAGCAGACAACCAGTTCCAGCACCATTATTGTCCAAGAAAAAATGATATGTACTGGAAATTTGACTTATTTGACTCTATGACAACACTGTGAGAGAGGAATCCTGCCACCTAGGGACAGGAAACCTGGATAAATTGAAAACTTCTTCCCACCCCCACTGAATTAGCAAGACCCAAGTAAGGGCTGATGCCCACAGCAGGATTTATGCGGCGTTTCCCGTGGCGTAATTCTGTGGCGAAATAACGCAGCTATTAGGTTCTATTGGACCTAATAGCTCAGTCCTCACATGCAAGATTCTGCCACGAATTTACACCATGGGAAAAAAATCGCGGCATGTTCAATTTACCACTTTTTTTTGCGGCGTCTCCAGCGCGGACTTTTTTGTTTATCACTGCAGGTTTCCCGCGGCGTAAGGACCTTTGTATAATAATAAGCATAACATAATACACTTTTTCTAAAAAAAAAATTTAAATTCAAGCACCTAGAAGGAGGTGTCATTATCTTGCAAAACTCAGGCTGCAGTTACATCTCAGGCAGACATGCAAATGTTAGAGTTGTGATGTGATTAGATGAACAGTCTTGCCCCCAGAGGCCCTAAAGTGTTTCCATTCTTGTGTGTAGTGCCTTTTTTTCCACATGTGTAAAGCCTCTTGACTACTAAACAGTCCTTTACTCTGCAATTGAAGAGATTTTACCGTTAAGAGGGGGCACTTTATTAAAATGTGAGATGTTGGATGGTCATATTGACGATGGGCTATGCTGACCAGACTATTAGGACTAGTGAATGCGTTTGCATGATCTAGAGGATCAGTTAAAGCAAATGTGTACCGATACGCCGTGGCCTCCCTTCAAGTGTTCAGTTTTCCTTAATAAGTTATCCTTCCTGTGTGTGACTGGAACATTGACATAAGTGATTGTAAGAACAGAACACCTGATTCAGACAACTCTTTCTAGATGCTGGTTTTGTTTTTTTTGACAATGAGTATATTCAGCCAATGAACACCAACAGACAAGGATTGAAAAAAAGGTCATTACTTTTCATGCAAAAAAAAAGAAGGAATAACTGTTGTGAAACTTACTAGTAAATAGCTTTCACCTCCTCAACGACAGCACCATGCGAGAGATACAACAGAATTCGTTAGTGAAGAAAAAAAATGTGATGGGTGTAGGCGCAACTGACCGAAATATAAAGTTCAGTACAATACAGGAAGTAAGCTCAGCTTCTCCGTTTTATTTTAAAGCAGCATGAAAAGAAGAGTCTCTGCCTGGTACACCATACACTTGCTAACAGCTAACACAAGCTGTATACCCCAGATTATAACTGAGGAAGGGGCATTGCCCTGAAACAAGTCTTATTATGCTGGTTTAAAATAAAAGTGAGAAGCTGAGCTTACTTCCTGTATTGTACTGCCCTTTATATTTCGGTCAGATGCAACCACCCATCAATTGTTTTCTTCACTAATCCATCAGAATAATCTCTCCGGCCAGTGTGACTATCATTGGGTTGGCAAAAAAAGGTGTGGGAATCCAGACACATGGATAAAATTTTTCCTTTGCTTTATTTCACATCAGGCTTGCATAGTCAAGTACATGGTTTCACAGGTACATGGTTTTACAAGTACAAGAACGCGTATCGGCGTAAAGCCTTGTTCACCATTGGGTTGGCTGCACTTGAACAACTAGGTCTTTTCCACAATCCATCTCAAGTCGCAGCATCACAAAAGAATTTTGGAGTACAAATTTATGGCCATGTTTGATTTACTCAAGAACGGAATTAACCTCAGCCCGGAATTCTTGCACAAGTGGAGAATATGAAAGGTCTGAAGGAGGGCAAGAGGGATGTCCTCTTTCCAATAATTGTCTTTTTTTCTTTTTAAACTTCATAAAAATTTAGAACTTGACTTGTAATAATGTTGCCATCCAATAGGTGGTGCTGCATCTCCTTCCATGTGCAGGTTGAAGGAGAGATAAGACATACTAAAACTGTCACATTCCTGAGCTCAGTGGAGTGATTAATTATTTATGACTCAGCTCAGTTTGTCTGTTTTAAGTGCAAAACAGTCTCAAATTTCTGTGTGTGAACATTTGTATTTCAATCAAAAGGGGTGTCTTCTCTGCATTTGTATATTATATATGTGTCCCATCCAAACTAGTTTCATTTTAGCCTGATGAAGGATCGATAGAAGCTTGCTATAACATCATGTATTTTTGTTAGCCATTAAAAGGTATATCTACAAGATAGCACAGTGCTGTACACTACGTTTTTGGTCTTATCTTTTGCTAGGATATAAAGGTTCTGTGGGCTATATACACATGTGAGCACCCCAGACACAGTTGCCATGAGAAAAACATGTTTTTCTAAATGTACACCTGCTACCTTAAGTGTTTGCCATTGACCCTTATTGATCGTCATCGCAGGTGCTACTGATGGAGGGAATTGTAGCCTTTTGAATTGAAAACGCAAATCCATCGGTATTATCAGAATGCATGGAATTAAAACACTTTCCTTTTGCTATTCCAGTCAGAATATTGACTCTTACAATATTTCGCCCCAGGTGTGTAATTTGTAATCATGTGCCGTTGCAGTCTTGGCGCATCAAGATTACACATTAATAGGACCGGAACACTAACTTTTAACCTCAGTTTATGGGAAGGTACTCCTGACAATTCCAAAAACTTAAGGAACTCTGCAGGGTATGATGAGACTTGTTCAGTGCCCATAACATTATCGACAGATGCTCTAAAATTTCTCCTTCAACTTGTGAAATAATTTTTTCATTCATTCCCTTGTCCTACAGTTTCATTAGTTGGTTGCAGTTGAGAACCAACCTTGGTTATCAGTACCTCTCTACTATGAACATTACAGAATTCACGATTTAATATCATACCGCTAGTATCTGTTGCAATACGATCTTCGTCTCACATATTTGTAGTTAGGCTAAAATTTTCCACTTACTGCATAACGTAGATGCCTTTAACCTCTTCCCGCTCCAGGACGTACAATAACGTCCTGGAGCGTCAGGGTATGTATGCAGGAGGGGGGGGGGGGGGGGGTCGCAGGGCAGCCTCTCTGCATACAGCGCGGGCGTCAGCGGTTTACTACAGCTGACACCCGTGGGCAATAGCCGCGATCGGCCGTTCAGACGATCGCGGTTATTAACCCTTTAAATGCCGCTGTCAATTCTGACAGCGGCATTTAAAGCCCCTGAACGCTGTTTGGGGGTCCCGTACGGCCACCCGCGGTGAGATCGGGGAAGCCGTGCATCCCCGTGGGGTGGCTTGATAGGCTGCCTGTCAGAATGCAGTATGACGTAATGCTATAGCATTACGCCATACTGCAGGAGCGATCAAAGTATCGCATGTTGTAGTCCTCCAGAGGGGCTTAAAAGTAAAAAAGAGCAATAAAAATTTTTTAATTGTTAAAAAAAAAAAGGTAATAAAAGTTTAAATAACCCCCCTTTTGCCATATCTATATTTTAAAAAAGCCTAAATAAAATAAAAATACATATTTGGTATCGCTGTGTCCGTAAAAGTCCGATCTATCAAAGTAGCACAGTATTTACCCCGCATGGTGAACGTTGTCCAGAAAAAATAGAAAGCCAGAAATGCACTTTTTTAGTCACCCTGTCTCCCAGAAAAAAACGCAATAAAAAGCGATCAAAAAGTCGTATGTATTCTGACTTAGTACAAACGGAAACTACAGGACATCCCACAAAAAATGGGCCATCGCTGAACTACGTCGACGGAAAAATAAAAAGCTATTGCGCGCACAAAATGGCCACAGCAAATAATTGAAAAAAATTAAATGTCTTTGGAAAAAAAAATAATAGTATAGTAAGAAAAAAAAAAAAACTATACAAATTTGGTATCGTAGCAATCGTACTGACCCATAGAATAAAGTTATCATGTCGTTTTTGTTGCAGTTTGTGCGCCGTAGAAACAAGACACACTTAAAGATGGCGGAATGTCTTTTTTTTCATTTTACTCCACTTAAAATTTTTCAAAGTTTTTCAGTACATTATATGGTACATTAAATAGCACCAAAAACAAGCCCTCATACAGTGAAGTCGATGGATAAATAAAGGAGTTATGATTTTTTTAAGGGGTGAGGAAAAAATGAAAATGGAAAAGAAAAAAGGGCCGTGTCATTAAGGGGTTAAACATGCATTTATTTTTTATCTGCCGGTGAACTTGTAATAAGTAGAGACACAGTCTGTCTAAAATCGCCAGCCATCAAAACCACCATCCCTCTCACAATTCTTTTGTTGCCATTAATATCTTTCATGGTCCAATTTAGTGCTTCGATTGCTCTTTTTTGGGACATTGCAACATCAGTAAAATAGCGAGGGGGGACGAATGATGCAGCAATGTAAACTGCTCAATTTGTACATTCGTCCCAAACAGTGTTTCCTCATGAGCAAAGTTCCCTGGCAGCTTAAGTAATGAATGCGCTGTTCGGCCATCATCAAGTAACGTGGCGGCTATTCCAGAGCAGGCTACTGCAACAGCAACTCCTTCATCTTTCCCAATTTGGGATAAGAGCAGATTTAAAAAAGAAAGTTTTAGCAGTACCTCCGGGGGCATCCAAAAATAACAAAGCATCTTCCCAATTTTCAATGTGTTGCACAACATTATCAAAAACATTTTTTTGTTCTGCGTTCAAACATGAAACATACTGCGTAAAGGCCCATTTACCCGCTAAGACAATCTTTCAAATGATTGAAAGATTGACAGTTTTAGCGATTGTTTTGCATAAAGGGTTAATGGCCACTTTATCTACATGTAAAAGGGCCTACGGGAGCTGTTTGCAGAGCACAGCATGTGGTCTGAACTCTGTACACAGCTCTATTGTTCTTGCACAGGACGTCGGCAGAATACAATGTAATCTCCGACTCCCATGCTGAACACAGCGTTCGGTCCCTGTTATCTGTCTCTGGCTGAACAATGGATTTTAACCTTACCTTAAAATCATTGTTCAGCCAAAGAGTGAACGATTACAGCGTTTATTTGCAACGATTATCGCTCATAAGTCATCGTTTGAACGAATTTTGAGGGATAATCGTTGCATGTAAATGGGCCTTTAGTTACTGTTGCAATGAAGCGGTATCCTAATCTAGTTCTCGTATTAAAATTACTACTAACTGCCCCAGTTTTTTATGGTCTACTCATTCCAAAGTCTGATATATTGTTTCCAGTTATCGTTATCAGCTGGTCTTACACCTTTGTTAGTGTTTTATCACCGTAGCAGAAAAATCCTTTTAAATTTTTTGAAACTTATCACCGAAAGGACCACAAAACCTAAAACTTAACTTTTACTAATTTTAAATAATAAAAAGGCGTACTTATATTTTCCAATATGTGTCAAAAGACACACAGCAATTAAAATCAATGGGACTCGAGTGAATTCTTATACATCTACCACTTTCACACTTCCCAGTGTTTTTCTGATCCAATAGTGGTTGGAAGTCTGATGTCAGTGACTAATGCCACCAACGTTTATTCAAAGGTGGTGGGGCTTTTATTGTCAGTGACTATGGGTCAACAATTATTCCTGATGGTTCTACATTCAATGTTATACAACAGTGTCACAAACGTATTTCGGCACCTCTTATTTTTTATCTTAAGATACATCTGGTATTCCCGGTTGTTCTTGATCTCAAGTTAGTCATAATACAATGATATTGATTTTTTAAGGGTCAATAGCCCATTGTCTTTAACATTGTATTTGACACACTCATTTATTTTATTGCCACCTCAAAGTTAACTCAAGTAGTGTGTATTCTTTTTGTGACAAGGTGACTAATTTTGGATAATCATCACCCCAATATATCACCATTAGATGCCTTGACAGAATATCACCTCGATATATCACCTTTAGATGCTAGTTCTGAAGTGTATTCTCTCAAACCTCACGTTCTCTTTATGATGATACTAAGGTGACTGATTCCAAACAGCCATCACCTCAATATATCACCATTAGATGCTGGGTCTGAAGTGTATTCTCTCAGACCTCTTTTTGTGGCAATATTAAGGTGACTAGTTTCTTGACAGAATATCACCTCAATATATCACCTATGGATGCTAGGTCTGAAATGTATCCTTTCAAACCTCAATATATCAAGCTTATTTCTGCTTGTTGTTCTATGACACTTCCTTATTTTTGTATGACCCGTCGCCACAACTCTTCATTTCCTATACTCATTTTATACTCTGACAGCCAGAGAGGCTGGTCATGCTAGGTGGTTAGCTCCATCCTGAGGAAACAACAGTCTCCAAGGTTGTGGAAACGCGTTGATGGAGATGGGGGGGGGGGGGATAGGTTCCATGGGCCGATTCTCTCCGTTAAAAAAACAATCTATATAACGGTTGTGTGCTCATCATAATACAACCTACTTATATTTAGAAAAACTGAAAACAGAGACTATCAGTATCATCCTAGCCGGCAACTGTCAGTTTATCACAACAGGCCGCGTATACAGAGACAGAGACTCTTATCTTATGGGGCATTGATATGAGTGATAGCCTCTAATCTGTTTGAGGCTACTACCAAACTACTATTGTACATTTGGTGATGGCCTATAATCAGTTCCAGGCTACCACCAAAATATTCATATACATTTCATTCCAGTTGTTTAACTTGTGAGGGAAGAGCAGCTTATAAAAGGAATAGTGTGCCACTTTATTAAACACAGCCACTATTTCCTTTCTAGCTTATATATGCTCTCTCTATAATAATCATTTATATAAGTGAGAGTGACATCTCTCCCGCATATTGCCTACGTTTAAGTAGGAGAGAGAACATATTGGAGGGACACCAGTACTTGGAACAACTTACCCTGATTTCTGTTAGCCACTAACGGTCTTAGTCGGCCGCATTCATCTCCTAACTATACGAACTATAGGAAATGAAGAGTTGTGGCGACGGGTCATACAAAAATAAGGAAGTGTCATAGAACAACAAGCAGAAATAAGCTTGATATATTGAGGTTTGAAAGGATACACTTCAGACCTAGCATCCATAGGTGATATATTGAGGTGATATTCTGTCAAGAAACTAGTCACCTTAATATTGCCACAAAAAGAGGTTTGAGAGAATACACTTCAGACCCAGCATCTAATGGTGATATATTGAGGTGATGGCTGTTTGGAATCAGTCACCTTAGTATCATCATAAAGAGAACGTGAGGTTTGAGAGAATACACTTCAGAACTAGCATCTAAAGGTGATATATCGAGGTGATATTCTGTCAAGGCATCTAATGGTGATATATTGGGGTGATGATTATCCAAAATTAGTCACCTTGTCACAAAAAGAATACACACTACTTGAGTTAACTTTGAGGTGGCAATAAAATAAATGAGTGTGTCAAATACAATGTTAAAGACAATGGGCTATTGACCCTTAAAAAATCAATATCATTGTATTATGACTAACTTGAGATCAAGAACAACCGGGAATACCAGATGTATCTTAAGATAAAAAATAAGAGGTGCCGAAATACGTTTGTGACACTGTTGTATAACATTGAATATAGAACCATCAGGAATAATTGTTGACCCATAGTCACTGACAATAAAAGCCCCACCACCTTTGAATAAACGTTGGTGGCATTAGTCACTGACATCAGACTTCCAACCACTATTGGATCAGAAAAACACTGGGAAGTGTGAAAGTGGTAGATGTATAAGAATTCACTCGAGTCCCATTGATTTTAATTGCTGTGTGTCTTTTGACACATATTGGAAAATATAAGTACGCCTTTTTATTATTTAAAATTAGTAAAAGTTAAGTTTTAGGTTTTGTGGTCCTTTCGGTGATAAGTTTGTTAGTGTTTTGTTGTAAATTAAATCATTGTATGTAACCTCTTCATTATGTTCTTGCAATCATTGCAATATATCATCTGCCATATCATTTTTGTACTTTAATGTACATATCAACATAAAGCTGATTGGCCAGTTGTCTACATCATAGTATCATATTCAAATGGTTTTCTTGAATCATCATGTTGTAGGCATAAAAATACATATGGTATACCTTTTCGTTTGAAATACCGCAAATCAACAGGCCTTTACTTGGCAAAGTGATACCCTTCCTGACCCTTACAAAAAATAAGTGGATATGGTAATGAGTCATAATTAGAGATGAGCGAACACCAAAATGTTCGGGTGTTCGTTATTCGGAACGAACTTCCCGCGATGCTCGAGGGTTCGTTTCGAACAACGAACCCCATTGAAGTCAATGGGCGACCAGAGCATTTTTGTATTTCGCCGATGCTCGCTAAAGTTTTCATGTGTGAAAATCTGGGCAATTCAAGAAAGTGATGGGAATGACACAGAAACGGATAGGGCAGGCGAGGGGCTACATGTTGGGCTGCATCTCAAGTTCACAGGTCCCACTATTAAGCCACAATACCGGCAAGAGTGGGGCCCCCCCCCCTCCCAACAACTTTTACTTCTGAAAAGCCCTCATTAGCATGGCATACCTTTGCTAAGCACCACACTAGCTACAACAAAGCACAATCACTGCCTGGATGACACTCCGCTGCCACTTCTCCTGGGTTACATGCTGACCAACCGCCCTCCCCCCCACAGCGCACACCAAAGTGTCCCTGCGCAGCCTTCAGCTGCCCTCATGCCACGCCACACTCATGTCTATTTAGAAGTGCGTCTGCCATGAGGAGGAACTGCAGGCACACACTGCAGAGGGTTGGCACGGCTAGGCAGCGACCCTCTTTAAAAGGGGCGGGGCGATAGCCCACAATGCTGTACAGAAGCAATGAGAAATAGAATCCTGTGCCACCGCCATCAGGAGCTGCACACGTAGGCATAGCAATGGGGAACCTATGTGCCACACACTATTCATTCTGTCAAGGTGTCTGCATGCCCCAGTTAGACCGGGCTTTTTAATTCATAGACACAGGCAGGTACAACTCCCTATTGTGAAGTCCCTGTGGACCGACAGCATGGGTGGGTGCCAGGAAGCCACCGGCGGTACATAGAAATATCCCATTGCATTGCCCAACACAGCTGAGGTAGTAATGTCGTGCGTAATACAGGTGGGCTTCGGCCCACACTGCATGCCCCAGTCTGACCGGGGTTCTTTACAAGTGGACACATGTAGGTTACACTCCCTGTGGACCCACTGCCTGGGTGGGTGCCAGAAAGCCACCGGCGGTACATAGAAATATCCCATTGCATTGCCCAACACAGCTGAGGTAGTAATGTCGTGCGTAATGCAGGTGGGCTTCGGCCCACACTGCATGCCCCAGTCAGACTGGGGTTCTTTAGAAGTGGACACATGTAGGTTAAACTCCGTGTGCACCTACAGCATGGGTGGCTCCCTGGAACCCACCGGCGGTACACAAAAATATCCCATTGCATTGCCCAACACAGCTGAGGTAGTAATGTCGTGCGTAATGCAGGTGGGCTTCGGCCCACACTGCATGCCCCAGTCAGACTGGGGTTCTTTAGAAGTGGACACATGTAGGTTAAACTCCCTGTGCACCTACAGCATGGGTGGCTCCCTGGAACCCACCGGCGGTACACAAAAATATCCCATTGCATTGCCCAACACAGCTGAGGTAACGTCAGCTGGAATGCAGGTGGGCTAAAAATTAATTTGATTATACTGTAGGCGAGGGCCCACAAAAATTGCTGTATCAACAGTACTAATGTACATCCCAAAAATTGGCCATGGCCAGCCAAGAGGGCAGGTGAAACCCATTAATCGCTTTGGTTAATGTGGCTTAAGTGGTAACTAGGCCTGGAGGCAGCCCAGTGTAACGAAAAATAGGTTCAAGTTAAAGTTCCAACGCTTTTAAGCGCATTGAAACTTATAAAAATTGTTCAGAAAAATTATTTGAGTGAGCCTTGTGGCCCTAAGAAAAATTGCCCGTTCAGCGTGATTACGTGAGGTTTCAGGAGGAGGAGGAGGAGGAGGAATATTAGACACAGATTGATGAAGCAGAAATGTCCCCGTTTTGGATGGTGAGAGAGAACGTAGTTTCCATCCGCGGGTGCAGCCTACGTATTGCTTACGTATTGCTGCTGTCCGCTGGTGGAGAACAGAAGTCTGGGGAAATCCAGCCTTTGTTCATCTTGATGAGTGTTAGCCTGTCGGCACTGTCGGTTGACAAGCGGCTACGCTTATCTGTGATGATTCCCCCAGCCGCACTAAACACCCTCTCCGACAAGACGCTAGCCGCAGGACAAGCAAGCACCTCCAGGGCATACAGCGCTAGTTCAGGCCACGTGTCCAGCTTCGACACCCAGTAGTTGTAGGGGGCAGAGGCGTCACCAAGGATGGTCGTGCGATCCGCTACGTACTCCCTCACCATCCTTTTACAGTGCTCCCGCCGACTCAGCCGTGACTGGGGAGCGGTGACACAGTCTTGGTGGGGAGCCATAAAGCTGGCCAGGCCCTTAAAGACTGTTGCACTGCCTGGGATGTACATGCTGCTCGATCTACGCACATCCCCTGCTACCTTGCCCTCGGTACTGCGCCTTCTGCCACTAGCGCTGTCGGCTGGGAATTTTACCATCAGCTTGTCCGCAAGGGTCCTGTGGTATAGCAACACTCTCGAACCCCTTTCCTCTTCGGGAATCAGAGTGGGCAGGTTCTCCTTATACCGTGGATCGAGCAGTGTGTACACCCAGTAATCCGTCGTGGCCAGAATGCGTGCAACGCGAGGGTCACGAGAAAGGCATCCTAACATGAAGTCAGCCATGTGTGCCAGGGTACCTGTACGCAACACATGGCTGTCTTCACTAGGAAGATCACTTTCAGGATCCTCCTCCTCCTCCTCCTCCTCCTCCACAGGCCATACACGCTGAAAGGATGACAGGCAATCAGCCGGTGTACCGTCAGCAGCGGGCCAAGCTGTCTCTTCCCCCTCCTCCTCATCCTCCTCATGCTCCTCCTCCTCCTCCTGTACGCGCTGAGAAATAGACAGGAGGGTGCCCTGACTATCCAGCGGCATACTGTCTTCCCCCGCCCCCGTTTCCGAGCGCAAAGCAGCTGCCTTTATGGTTTGCAGGGAATTTCTCAAGATGCATAGCAGAGGAATGGTGACGCTAATGATTGTAGCATCGCCGCTCACCACCTGGGTAGACTCCTCAAAATTACCAAGGACATGGCAGATGTCTGCCAACCAGGCCCACTCTTCTGAAAGGAATTGAGGAGGCTGACTCCCACTGCGCCGCCCATGTTGGAGTTGGTATTCCACTATAGCTCTACGTTGTTCATAGAGCCTGGCCAACATGTGGAGCGTAGAGTTCCACCGTGTGGGCACGTCGCACAGCAGTCGGTGCACTGGCAGCTTAAAGTGATGTTGCAGGGTGCGCAGGGTGGCAGCGTCCGTGTGGGACTTGCGAAAATGTGCGCAGAGCCGGCGCGCCTTTATGAGCAGGTCTGACAAGCGTGGGTAGCTTTTCAGAAAGCGCTGAACCACCAAATTAAAGACGTGGGCCAGGCATGGCACGTGCGTGAGGCTGCCGAGCTGCAGAGCCGCCACCAGGTTACGGCCGTTGTCACACACGACCATGCCCGGTTGGAGGCTCAGCGGCGCAAGCCAGCGGTCGGTCTGCTGTGTCAGACCCTGCAGCAGTTCGTGGGCCGTGTGCCTCTTATCGCCTAAGCTGAGTAGTTTCAGCACGGCCTGCTGACGCTTGCCCACCGCTGTGCTGCCACACCGCGCGACACCGACTGCTGGCGACATGCTGCTGCTAACACATCTTGATTGCGAGACAGAGGAGGAGGAGGAGGAGGAGGAGGAGGAGGAGGAGGAGGGTGCTTTAGTGGAGGAAGCATACACCTCCGCAGATACCACCACAGAGCTGGGGCCCGCAATTCTGGGGGTGGGTAGGACGTGAGCGGTCCCGGGCTCTGACTCTGTCCCAGCCTCCACTAAATTCACCCAATGTGCCATCAGGGAGATGTAGTGGCCCTGCCCGCCTGTGCTTGTCCACGTGTCCGTAGTTAAGTGGACCGTGGCAGTAACCGCGTTGGTGAGGGCGCGTACAATGTTGCGGGAGACGTGGTCGTGCAGGGCTGGGACGGCACATCGGGAAAAGTAGTGGCGACTGGGAACTGAGTAGCGCGGGGCCGCCGCCTCCATGATACTTTTGAAGGACTCCGTTTCCACAACCCTATACGGCAGCATCTCAAGGCTGATGAATTTTGCTATGCGGACGGTTAACGTTTGAGCGTGCGGGTGCGTGGCGGCGTACTTGCGCTTGCGCTCCAACAGTTGCGCAAGCGACGGCTGGACGGTGCGCTGAGCTACACTGCTGGATGGGGCCGAAGACAGCGGAGGTGAGGGTGTGGGTGCAGGCCAGGAGACGGTAGTGCCTGTGTCCTGAGAGGGGGGTTGCATCTCAGTGGCAGGTTGGGGCACAGGGGGAGAGGCAAGGGTGCAAACCGGAGGCGCTGAACGGCCTTCGTCCCACCTTGCGGGGTGCTTGGCCATCATATGTCTGCGCATGGTGGTGGTGGTGAGGCTGTTGGTGTTGGCTCCCCGGCTGAGCTTTGCGCGACAAAGGTTGCACACCACTGTTCGTCGGTCGTCAGGCGTCTCTGTGAAAAACTGCCAGACCTTAGAGCACCTCGGCCTCTGCAGGGTGGCATAGCGCGAGGGGGCCCTTTGGGAAACACTTGGTGGATTATTCGGTCTGGCCCTGCCTCTACCCCTGGCCACCGCACTGCCTCTTGCAACCTGCCCTGCTGATGCCCTTGACTCCCCCTCTGAAGACCTGTCCTCCTGAGTAAGCGTTGCACACCAGGTGGGGTCAGTCACCTCATCGTCCTGCTGCTCTTCCTCCGAATCCTCTGTGCGCTGCTCCCTCGGACTTACTGCCCTTACTACTACCTCACTGCAAGACAACTGTGTCTGATCGTCATCGTCCTCCTCACCCACAGAAAGTTGTTGAGACAGTTGGCGGAAGTCCCCAGCCTCTTCCCCCGGACCCCGGGAACTTTCGAATGGTTGGGCATCAGTGACAATAAACTCCTCTGGTGGGAGAGGAACCGCTGCTGCCCAATCTAAGCAGGGGCCCGAGAACAGTTCCTGGGAGTGTTCCCGCTCCTGAGCAGGTGTTATTGTAGTGGAGTGAGGAGGCTGGGAGGAAGGAGGAGCAGCAGACAGAGGATTCGGATTGGCAGCAGTGGACGGCGCAGAACTGCGGGTAGACGATAGGTTGCTCGAAGCACTTTCTGCCATCCAGGACAGGACCTGCTCACACTGCTCATTTTCTAATAACAGTCTCCCGCGTGGACCCATTAATTGGGCGATGAATGTGGGGACGCCAGAAACGTGCCTCTCTCCTAATCGCGCAGCAGTCGGCTGCGACACACCTGGATCAGGAGCTCGGCCTGTGCCCACACCCTGACTTGGCCCTCCGCGTCCTCGGCCGCGTCCACGTCCTCTAGGCCTACCCCTACCCCTCAGCATGCTGTATTACCAGTGATTTGATTTCACAGGCAGGAAATAAATTGGCGCAAGACTGCAGGCCAAATATAATTTTTTCCCTTTTTTGAAAACGAAAGGCCCCACTGCCTCTAGTGAATGAATAATCTAAGTTTAATAACTGTGCTGTTTTCCTGCTAATGTGTCACAGAACGTGAGGGTAGCAGAGTTATTAACTGTGGCAGAGCAGGTATTTTTTTTCCCAATTAAGGAAAGCAAATGGCGAAGCCAGGAGTAAAACGTAGCTGGGTGCGTATGATTTTTACAGGTTGCAGACGCAGCCGACACGTGTCCACCGCCCTTAGGACGGACAGAGGCCGGACAAATAGAATTATTTTCCGTTTTTTGGCACCAAAAGGCAGCACTGCGTATATTCTATGAACATGAGAAGTTTAATAACTGTGCTGTGTCCCTGCTAATGTGTCACAGAACGTGAGGGTAGCAGAGTTATTAACTGTGGCAGAGCAGGTATTTTTTTTCCCAATTAAGGAAAGCAAATGGCGAAGCCAGGAGTAAAACGTAGCTGGGTGCGTCTGATTTTTAAAGGTGTCACACGCAGCCGACACGTGTCCACCGCCCTTAGGACGGACAGAGGCCGGACAAATAGAATTATTTTCACTTGTTTTACAAGCAAAAGGCAGCACTGCGTATATTCAATGAATAATAACTGTGTTGTGGCCCTGCCTATACAATTCTTTCCCTGCAGTATCAATGGAGGGTGCAATGCTCTGCAGAAGCGATTTTGAGAAGCAAAAAAAAAATGCAGCACAGCTAACAGCAGCCTGGACAGTACTGCACACGGTTAAATATGGCCCTAGAAAGGACCGTTGAGGTTCTTGAAGGCTACACTCACTCCTAACACTCTCCCTGCCTATGCAGCACTTCTGTCCCTAATGCCGGGTGCAACGGTCTGCAGAGGCGATTTTGAGAAAAAAAAAATTGCCACTGCTAACAGCAGCCAACACACAGCTATTAGTGGCCCTAATAAGGACCTTTGGGGGGTCTTGAAGCCTACACTAACTACCAATTCTTTCCCTACAGCAGCTCCGGTACAAACAGCACTGTCCCTCATCTAACTCACACCGCATCTGAGCCGAACCGCGGGAGGGGCCGACTTTTATGTTCGGGTGACACCTGATCTTCCCAGCCACTCACAGCAGGGGGGTGGTATAGGGCTTGAACGTCACAGGGGGAAGTTGTAATGCCTTCCCTGTCTTTCAATTGGCCAGAAAAGCGCGCTAACGTCTCAGGGAAGGAAGTGAAAGTAACCAGAACACCGCATGGTGTTCGTTATGAATAACGAACATCCCGAACACCCTAATATTCGCACGAATATCAAGCTCGGAAGAACACGTTCGCTCATCTCTAGTCATAATATTTATGTGTATCAGCCACACCGGTTAATCGGTCATCAGGGGCATGTAAATCGATAGATTGCTCCAATGTCTTGCCAGCTCTAAAAGATGCACGACAGTCAGCATCTAAAGTTTTGCGGAGCTGACATTGCTCCAATATACCACTAGCTCTGAGAGACACGTGACAGTCAGCATCTGGGGTTTGGCGGACCAGAGATTGCTCCAATGTCTCTGTAGCCCTAAGAGACACATGACACTCAAAATCTAAAGTCCAACGAGCCTAAGACTGCTCCAGGGGTCTCTACTGCTCTAAGAGCAGCTTGTTGATAGAGTTTTGGGTTCTAGTAATTTTCACAGCTTGAGATCTGCTAGAGCTTCACGCTAGCTCTGACTTGTGTGGCATATTAAAAGATGACCAAAAAATGGTTAGGAAATACAATCAAAATGAAACCATTTCTTACACAGGCGAGGTAAAATAAAAACCGAGCTGTGATTAGTTGGTATATCTTAAGGCCCATTTACACGTAACATTTATCACTCAAAATTCATTCAAACAACCGAAAATGAGCAATAATCGTATTGTGTAAACACTGCCATCGTGCACTTTTCATCTGAATGATGATTTTAAGGTGAACTTTTTCTTTTTTGCAGCTGTACGGTGGATTTTAAGTATCTCCCAATAGACCGAATGCTGTGTTCTCCATGGGAGGCTGGGCATACTTTCACCCTCCTGAGGGTGGTTTCAGAGTTTTTAAAACGTCACCAACAAAAAAACCTGTGTAAAAGTCTTAAGTGTTTTTTCAAGACTAAGGCCTCATGCAGATGGGCGAGTCGGATCCCGCCGCTAAATTTCTGCCCGTGTGCATTTACCGTAATACACATACATTTATATATATTATTTATAAAAGCCCTCACTGAATCACCACTAATTCTCTAACTTCCCGGTGTCATACAAACTTGAAACTTTAGCACAACCACTCTTTAGGTCCTAAATAGGAAAAGTAAAGTGGTCACAACTTGATTATTCAATTCTATGCTCGGAAGTAAGTGACCTTCTATGTAATGTAACTAATAACACATCTGTACCACACAAATGTGAAATTGGCTACGACTAGAGATGAGCGAGCGTACCCGCTAAGGCAAACTACTCGAGCGAGTAGTGCCTTATGCGAGTACCTTCCCACTCTTCTCAAAAGATTGGGGTGCCAGCGGGGAGAGTCAGGGGAGGGCGGGGAGGAACGGGGGGGGGGGGGGGGGGGGAAAGGGGGGGGATACGCTCCCCCTGCTCACTCACCGCGCTCCCCCGCCGGCACCCGAATCTTTTGAGACGAGCGGGCAGGTACTTGCATAAGGCACTACTCGCTTGAGTAGTTTGCCTTAGCGAGTACGCTCGCTCATCTCTAGCTATGACCATTCTTAATGTACTAAATAGGAAAAGTAAAGGGGTCACAACATCAATATTCAATTCTATGCATGAAAAACTGTGCGCAAATCCGTGATCCATGATAGTTCCTTTCTCAGAAACCACAAAGCTTAGGGAAATGATTTGTATACTGAGAATCTACCTCACGTCTATGCGTATATACTGAGAATCTACCTCACGTCTATCTGTATATACTGAGGAGAATCTACCTCACCTCTGTGTACATATACTGAAAGGCTGTCAAGTACATAAGGAAGCAGCCATGGACGTCGTGAATGGCGCTTGCCTTTAAGGCTAAGAAGAGGTTGCAACCTCCAGTCTGGGGGTAAACTTTAATAAACCCTTATGTACGCACCAGGACTTAGCATTGTTTTGTAGCCTAGTACCCACGCAACGTTACAGCTGCTCTAGACCATGTAAACAGATTGTATGCGTAACCCCCGAATTCTCTCTTGCTCTCATTGCATTTAACTATTGTTGGAACATTGAAGAATATACCGTATATTTCCAAAGAGATGGCACTCTCAAAAACAAAAGTAGAATTTTCAACATTGTTTGGATTCCATGAAAAAACAACTTTGTGTTCTTATGTACCAAAAAAAGAATAAGGCTGTAATTTTACTTTCTACCGCGCACTCTGATTAGTAGTTTGACTATGCAAAGAAAAAAAAAACGGAGATCATTTTAGATTATAATGAATATAAAGCTGGTGTCGCCACTATGGACCAAACGTTAGGCAGATATAGCACGCATCGGCGTACAAATAAATGGCCATTAGCCTTTTTTTCCCAACATTGTCGACATTGCGAGTTTAGCCGCGTACATTAAAGGGGTGGTCTCGCGAAAGCAAGTGGGTCTATACACTTCTGTATGGCCATATTAATGCACTTTGTAATATACATCGTGCATTAAATATGAGCCATACAGAAGTTATTCACTTACCTGCTCCGTTGCTAGCGTCCCCGTTGCCATGGTTCCGTCTAACTTCGGTGTCTTCTTGCTTTTTTAGACGCGCTTGCGCAGATGCATCTTCTCCCTTCGGCTGGTCTTGGAAGCATCGGCGTTTTGGCTCCGCCCCCTTTTTCGCGTCATCGCGTAGCTCCGCCCCCGTCATGTGCCGATTCCAGCCAATCAGGAGGCTGGAACCGGCACACGTCATGGGGCGGAGCTACGCGATGATGCGTACAAGGGGGCGGAGCCAAAATGCCGATGCTGCCGAGCGGAGCCGAAGGGAGAAGGGAGAAGACGGATCTGCGCAAGCGCGTCTAAAAAGGCAAGAAGACACCGAAATTAGACGGAACCATGGCGACGGGGACGCTAGCAACGGAGCAGGTAAGTGAATAACTTCTGTATGGCTCATATTTAATGCACGATGTACATTACAAAGTGCATTAATATGGCCATACAGAAGTGTATAGACCCACTTGCTTTCGCGAGACCACCCCTTTAATTACGAAAATAATAAAATTATTCCAAAGAAAACTAACCAAAGACGGCTTTTCTTGAGTGAAGAGCTTGCAGGACCAATAATTGAAGATCGTTCTGAAAATCAGCAAGTTATCAGAAATTATGAAACCAAAATGGCAGTTGAGAGCGTTCTTGGTCGATCGATTTCCAAGGTTTCACTACCTTAGACAACTCTGTCACAGTAAGATCAAACTGGTCGAAAAGTTGTGGTGGGTTCTTGCCACGTTTGCTATCAACAAACTATCAGAAAACGCCGAAAAACAAGAAAATTTTGTGTGAATGGTCGTAAATCAGTGTGCGATGAACACACTAACTACGACAAAATGTATCCTCTGCGAAAATGTTGTTGCTCAATAAGCATGTAATTAGTAATAATTAAATTTTAAAAAAAGTTGTATTATCATTAAAAATGTTTATTTTAACATTCTTACCATTTTAGAAAGCTAAAAATTCATTCATGAAATATAAAAAAAAACAAAAAACAAATGGGTACCCTGGGTGTGACTGGGGAGCGTTATTTTCAACTCAATTTTTAAAAATGATTACCTGCTTTAAAAATTCTGGTAAAATAATATTTCCATAAAAAAAAAGAAAAAGGTCAAATCGTAAGGATCTGAAGCCGTTGAAGAAATCTTTGCACAAACAAGAGAAAACTCATGAATGATCGGCTAGTGCGTATCCGGGTGTGAACATAAGGGTTAAAAGGGGCAATACCTTTAAGGGTAAAAAGTGAAGAGAGTGGGAGGGGTGGCACATTCTGGAGAGGGACATCAGTGCATGCAGTCTGAGGAGAATCTAATGCTCCTCTACGTGTATACTTATTTTATTTCTTGGTTCCTCTCAAGTAACCACGACTTCATAAAACTTTCTGTGCAAACAGGTAAACAGCCGTACCAAATTAACTCAGGCAAAGCCAGGTATAATAAATAATATATATATATATATATATATATATAAATAAATAAAATAAAAACTAGTTAGAAAATGAGAAGCATTACTTACCTGTTCATTCCAGCACTAGCGCTCCTTGTAGGTCATTGTTTCTGGTGCTGCAGCAATGATAAAATAAAGTACCCGAGTGACTGCTTCTGGCACTCCAGTGAGGATATAACAGGCTGCCCATATGATCACTAATGCCAATCACTGTACTTAGCAAAGACTGATGATTAGCACTAGTGCTAAAAAAGTATCGAAATAACCACAGGAGTTATGCTTCTTTTCCTACCAGCTTCGATCCTTGCTTTTCATTCAATTTGTACGGGGCTCAGAAGTCCTCTTAAGGGCATGTTCAAATGTAGTGAAAACGTTGCAGATATTCCACAGGAGAATTGGTTGCAGCGTGTTATAGTGGCAGTGGATTCAAATAAATCCCATTCAAAGTTTAAATTGACTTGCGGTGCAGATTTTAACTTTGCAGCATGTTGTTTGCAGCAGATTCTCAGCGCATATTGAAATGAAATATGTACCAAAATTTGCATCAAAACCCACGTTACATACAGATTTTGACATGGAGCCACATCAAAAAGTTTGTGATGTGTTGACATAGCCTTAAAGTTTTTATTTTTTTCCCTCTATATGGGCAGGTACTGTTCTAGTGAACTCGAAGGATATGTACAAGGCCAATCATCTGAATTAGCAATTCAACACTACATTTGCGGTTACTCTGTTCAAATAATTGGCTCTCCACAGCAAAATCAGCTGTGTGCCTGGGTTGTACACCCTGGGTCGAGAAGCTGTCTAAGGGCTCATGTCCACGGGCAAAATATGATTTAAGATCCGCAGCGGATCTCCCGCATGCGGATCCGCATCCCATAGGGATGCATTGACCACCCGCGGGTAGATAAATACCCGCGGATCGTCAATAAAAGGGATTTAAAAAAAAATGGAGCATGGAAAAATCCGGACCATGCTCCATTTTCGTGCGGGTCTCCCGCGGGGACGGCTCCCGCGGGCTTCTATTGAAGCCTATGGAAGCCGTCCGGATCCGCGGGAGACCTAAAATAGGAATTTAAAGTATTTACCATCCGGCGCGGGCGGAGAAGATCAGCTGTTCCTCACGGCCGCATCTTCCTTGCTTCGGCTCGGCGGATGTGCCCGGCGCATGCGCGCGGCACGTCGGCGACGTGCCGCCGGCGTCAGGAATTCATCCGCCGGCCGAAAATGAAGATCCGGCCGTGAGGAACAGCTGATCTTCTCCGCCCGCGCCGGATGGTAAATACTTTTAAATTCTTATTTTCGGCGCTCATGTCCGCGGGGCAGGAGGGACCCGCTGCAGATTCTACATGTAGAATCTGCAGCGGATCTGATTTTCCCCGTGGACATGAGGCCTAAATCTTTTGGTGCAGATCCACGTCAGAATCCATATGCAATATGTGGATTTTGTTTAGATTTCTCATCAAAAAATTCAGACATTCTATCAAAAAATTCTACAACAAAAAATCCACAACATAAAGTAACATGCTGTAGATTTAAAAAAAAAAAATCGCTGCTTCATAGATTAAAAAAAAACAAAAAACACAGGACTTTGGGTATAACTTATCCTAAAATCACTTCCTTGTCACGTTCAGTGAAGACCTTGGGTATAGCTTCTGCTACTAGGAGCCGACACCAGGTAGAAAATGTTAACTCCTCCTACTAGCTATACCCCTTCTGCAGGCACCAAGCTGATCAGTTTCATATGCAAGCAGTAGTAGTAGCCCAGTAGGAGTACAACATATCAAGTCAACAATATGCAACAAGCATAAACTCAATTGTACATATATTAACGCCAGATGCAACCACAAAACGAAAGTTCCACCAGGAAAAACCACCAAAATGGGTGGGTGCCCCCCCCCCCCCAATGAACTTGACAAGAAAGTGATTTTACGGTAAGTTGTACCAAAAATAATGGTTTTCTCGTTTGTATTATTGGGGGACACAGCAAGGCCCTTGGAACATTCCAGAGCAGTCCTACAAAGGGTGGGTTACTTCGAATAAGACGCATGCAGTCAGTGAATGATCACCTGCAAGACTCTCCAACTAGGGAGGTGTCCGCCAATGCAAAAGTATGCACCCTATAAAATCTGGAAAAGGTATACAGGGAGGACCAAGTAGCTGCCCTCCACACCTGGAGGGCTGAAGCCCCATGGTGAACCACCCAGAAAGCCCCCAACGCCCGCGTCGAGTGTGCAATCACATGGAAAGGGGGCGCCTTACTCTTGGCACGATAAGCTTTAACCACAGCCATACGGCTCCATCTGGAGTTGGTCACTTTGGATGCTGCAGATCCCTCCGCGGTCCCTCAAGGACTACCAACAGGGAATAAGCCTGTCGTAACGCTCATGTTCTTGAGACATATGTCCTCAAACGCCCACACCAGGTCCAGCTAATGCAAAGCCTGTTCCCTTGGATAAGCCGGCGAAGGGCAGAACGAAGGAACGATAATGTCCTCATTGAGGTGAAACGAGGACACCACTTTCGGCAGAAATGACTGTACCGGATGCACCAGCTTGTGATCATGCCTTTGTGCAATAGATCGCTGCCCGCCAGCCATAGAGTTCCCCATTCTGGAGCACTCACCCTCTTCGTAGGTTGCACAGTAGATGGGGTTCACTGCTGGAAGGAGCATCTCCCAGCATCAGGACACCCGGCAGAGTAGGTAAGTACATAGGTGAGTATCGCTCCCCTTGCTACCCTGCCCCTGTAACAGGAGCTCCCTTCTGTGTCATGGAGGATGAGGGATGCTCCAGGGTGGGGAACACTATGGCTGGCATCGATTTGCATTGCACACGCATGATTCAGCCCGCTTTTCTCTTTGGGTCTGGCGTAACACGGTGGAGACGCTGTTCACCCTCCCCATGGAAATGACATCTCCTTGAAGACGTATGCTAAACATGTCTGCCTTCTGCAGACACTAATCTAAAAACTGATCAGCCTGCTGCCTGCAGGAGGGGTAGGGCTAGTAGAAGTTAACTTTCTACTTAGCAGAAGCTATACCCAAGGTCTTCACTGTGTTCCCCAATGATACGGACGAGAAAGTACGCATTGGATTCCTTTCCGTAGCAAGTAGATGAGATTTCTTGAAGTCTCAACCACACTGCTGATGCTGTAAAATGCCATATTTATTGATTTGCAGAACCAGCATTGCCACTAAATTTGCGTATACCCTAAAGTAGTTTGAGATTATGGAAGTAGCGCCACTCTTCAGGGTTCCAGATGGGGACTATGCTTGTTTCTTTTGTTTTGACAAATCCAGCAAGACGCCATTTTTTTTTATTCTGGTCTATAACAGAACGTAATGAAAATCTGAACAAGCTCTTATACTGGGGAGGTGCCCCTTCTGATTGTGTAGATTACTGGGAGGAGAAACTTGTATGATGTGTGTACTTTATATTGGAAAGCAGTACTCTGGATGTGTATGTGTAAGATATCATACAGTACATAAAACTATTATAGCAGTACTTATAGATGTATTTAAAATTTAACAACTAACAATATCCTTTGGTGTCTAAATTTATGAGTTTAGTAGCCAATGGTTCCAATGTATTTTTTTTAGTCCACAACCCCGATTTTTTTCTTTTTCAGGCTATGCCTAGTATTACAGCTCACCCCTATTCAATTTTTGAGAGGCTAAGAGATAAATTTAGACACACACACACACAGTGTAATTATAAAAGTATAGAAAACATAAGTTTCCATAAGATTTCATTGCCTCGCCTGTCTTGTCTGTAATTACAAATATACAAAGGCTCAATGTGTAAAATAACTTGCGCCGAACATTCTGCCAATTGCTGGCCAGTAATAAGTTTTACAAGGAAACCGATATAAAAAGGATCATCTCACCAAGACGTTCTCCTCACAGCGCACAAAGCTAAATGACCAAGTTAAATTTTAGGAACAGAATAGCTTGATATAAGAAAAAAAAAAAAACTCCAGCAACTTCTCAAGCTTTATATTACAAGATTACAAGCAAAGTCATTTTAAGTTTCTACTAGACCTGCAGGTACCTCAAGTGAGAAGTGAATAATTGAATCCGGCCATAAAACGTCTTGTAAGAAGTGGTGCAATCAGGAGGATGATAATCACTCTGCTTCTATTAGACAAGCGAGCTATCCAGAAATAGAGAAAGCAGTTATTAGACTGTATAATGTGAAAGCCCTTGTAATTCTCCATTAAGTATCGCTATAAAGCATTAAGGGGATGAGAAAAGTTTGCAGCGGCAGAAAATTGTTTGAACTCTACAGAGTTGTTGTTATTGCTACACAAGAACGGAGACAGCCGATGTGGGGAAATTCATTGGGCATTGCATTTCTAAAGATAATTATGGGTATGCCGTATGCCTTTAGTGACTGCACGGTTAGCTGTATGTATGCAGGGACCTGCGGAATGAATAAATCTCTAATACACGCTTACTGGAATTTCTCGTTTTACAAGCAGGCGCCTTCCAATAAAGGCGAATTTCAATTCCTTGCAACTCCTCTGCGCTGAAGAGCCCGCTGTAAGCTAATACAGCACATTTACAACAGTTTATATCCGCTCCTCCATAAGCAGTTTCCTGTAATTGCAGCCCTAAAACGCTGTAATCCAATTATTGGTGAGGGAATCAATTCACCAACTTTCAGGATTATAGATTACAACAGAATTAGAGGTTCTCCAGTGTGATTCTATATATTTGAATCCAGGGATCTGAGCGACTGCCAACGAACTCCGATCATTAGTGCTAGACTAGCCGGGGCCAGGATTTAATACACTTGCCCCAAAAATCCCTACAAGGTTGGCATAGTATGGAGAGTATACCATAGTGTGATAGAGGAAAAACAGCCAGGGAAACAAGATCCTTTGGACAGATGAAAGGCGTCGGAGGAGTATGCCAAGAATCATTCTATTGAATAGGCTGTGCAGAGTCAAGCAAATTAGAAAAAACTGCAACTGACTACAATTCTGGTGCTCCAACATGTCTGATGTACATCTTGTCGTTCCTTAGCATGGATGGGCTATAGCTGTAGACGATCATCTCCAGTGCTGTCGCTGTCTATGAGAAACAGAAAGGCGAAACTCCAGTGGACAAAAAGAGTGCAGAAATTGGAGCAGTGGGAAACCATTGTCTGGTTAGATGTAGCCAGATTTCTGTTGCATCATGCTGATGAAGGGTCACAATTTAGCAGAAGCAGCATGAAATGATTAATCCTTCCTGTCAGCTATTCAAGAGCATGTCATTATAGCCATCTAATGTGCAGCAACTACAAGCACCTCTCCTGTCCAATATTCCCGTAGGAGGATTTCAACACTTAGTGGAATCTATGGCATGACAATCTTCCGTTCTAAAGGCCAACGGAGGTGCGACGCACTTCTAGATAGGGCCTCTAATAAAGTGGCTACTCGTGCACTACATTCTGAAGGTTGTGTGTGGTCACTTCTTATAATAAACAGTTTTACTAAAATAACTCCAAAAGTTCAAAGTTCTTAAGAAGCAATTTACTAATGTTCTTAAAGAGATATGTACAGAATATTACAGACAGCATACAATTATCAGAAGGTTATTTAATCTTGGCCAGAGCTGCTGCTCTCCTCTCCGTGTTCTGAAATAAAGCTCTAATCAAACTCTTCACTTCATTAGTGGAGAACTCTGTCGCCAGGGGTCCTTTACCATCCGCCCACCTGGAAAGCAAAACAGGGCACAGTGTGAGGAAAAGAAAGTTGGTCAAGAATAGAATACAGAGAAGGGGTGTTCAGCTCAGGATCCCCATCTATGAGCCACAGTGAAGACACTGCCGGGGTTATGAGCAATCAGCTCTTCCATCTCTTGAAGTTGTCCACATGAGACACTCCACCCCTTCCCTTTAAAAAGCAAGCCTGTGCGGGTCGGATTTGTTGCAGTTTCCATAGCAAACCTGCAAACAACCCGCAGGAAAAGCCAAACTAAAGCAGATTTTGGTATGGTTTCTCCTCTACAGATTTCCTTGCATAATCTGAGAAAAAGCAAAAAAAAAAAAAAGATTTTTTTTTTATTCTCAACTGAAGTCAAGCGACAAAAAGCTTAACAAATCTGATCACATTCCCCTTCGCAGGTCAAGATTGGTGCAGAAAATTTTCCACAGATTGCGACTGAGTTGTAAAATCTCATCACTTACCAACTCCAGTCTTCTGCAGCAATTCCGCCCCATGTAGATGTTTCCCAAGGGTAGGTTAACACCAAGTAGCGAAAATTAGTGTAGATTTTCCAAAGCAGAAAATCCATACAATTTCCACATCAAAAACTGCATTAAAATCCACACCATTGTTGCAGATTGTGGTGAAGATCTGCAGCGAATTTAACCCTTTCAATAGAAGGTGCACCAAGTATAGTTGTGGAAATGTATCGGATTTTGGTGAAGTACCCTGAAGTAGTTTTCTCATTTAAGACATTTATAATATTTCCACAGGATTGGTCACACTAATAAAAAAGAATTAAAGTTTTTTTATTCTTTGGACATCTATTTTAAATATTTCCCAACAAGCAACATTCTAATGAAGAATGTTGTACAGGGTGGGCCATGGAACGTTAGCCCAGCACCACACTCTTATGAAAGTGGTCCCAACAAAAAAAACATTGCTGCCTGTAGCAACCAATCACAGCGCAGCTTTCATTTTACCTCAGCAATAAAAGGAATGAAAGCAGTGCCTTGATTGGTTGCTATGGGCAAAAACGATTTTCTTTTAGATAGCTTTCACAAGAGTGTGCTGCTGGGCTGCTATTCCATGGCCCACCCTGTAGATGCTATGGTGAAGGACATTATAGGATACAAGTCTTATGTTAATTGTCAATCCGGGTATACAGGCAGGCAGGAACTATTAGGGGTTGATCCAGGGAACAGTCTGATTGCCATTAGGGAGTCGGGAAGGAATTTTTTCCCCAGAAGGGCTAATTGCCTTCTGCCCTTGGGTTTTTTTGCCTTCCTCTGGATCAACACAGGAGGATAGACAGGCTGGACTAGATGGACATTGTCTTCATTCAGCCTTACATACTATGTTACTATGTTATAAGTAAGGCATAGCATGTAGTTACATAATACAAAACACACGAGGGCAGATTTCTTTTGATAGATAAGAAATGCCTGATAAGTAGAGACAGCCTTCATGCAACACTGAATGGGGAATTGGGTATGTTTGTAGTTCTCTCCATTCAAGTCTATGGGATTACAGAAACAAGTGAGCCTCACAGGTGGATCAGGGGTCATCAGGACCCCCAGTTTCCCAACCGATTGGGATCCTCACCTATCATATGACAAATCCTGTAGATATTCCTGCTAAATGTACTTATGCTATATCACATATTAAAGCAGTTGTCTGAGGAGAAGAATTAAACTAAAACTGGGCACAGCCAATGTGTCTGAACACCCACCGGTCAACTATCTCCTGTAGATTTGCTTGCAGGATGATCATGAGTTCTTTGAATTTCATCCACTTCTGCACATAAATAGGCACCTCTTCTTGAAACTTCTTGTTTTTGCCTTCTTCAGGAAGAGGAGTGAAGACAAGAGGTCCTTCTTCAATCATTGTCCTGCATAGTGTATATAGTCGCTCTCCATCTTCAGTGGAAATGTCCTATCAAAAATAAAGAGTAGCCGGACATAAATATTTTTGAAGGGATTACGGTACTATTAAGAATAATCAGACACTGTTGTGCTGGAAGAAAAAAAAATCATCTAAAAGTGCTGGCCACTAAGGATCTCCCTTCTAACTTGCTGTCCACTGATTGCTGTCACGTGAAATCTGTCTCTAGTAACAGAAAATAGGGGGAGAAGGGATCTTAAAAGGAGAGGGATAGCAAAGCAGAAGAGACTCCTACAGATATTGCTGCAGCTCAGTGAGTATTTACTGTGTCGCAGACATTGAAATCACATCTATGATAGTGTATAATGTCCTCTACGATGCTGTTACTTATGGGGATGTGCTACAGAAAGCTAGTAGTAGAGATCCTGCTCTACTATCTGTGCAGTGTAAAGAAACAGTTATTGCAGCTAGTCTACACCCATCAGCTCAGGGAAGACAGAGAAGTAGACATGGAGTCTGCAAAGGGGAAAACTGGTAATAAATACAGCATACAAGTTATGTAATCGCCAGATATAGGCCAGAATAATCTTCATGTACACACGCTGAAAAATATGGAGCACAAAAAGACTAAGCACAAACCCTAATAGGACTCTGATTCCTTTGTCCCTAACCATTACCGTTAGATTGCTGACCCATATCTTTCCATAAAAATACAGGTTTGCATCCACTGAGCATGCATGTTTCTAGTCAGAGAGTAAAGGCGCTTTTAGACAGAAAAATTAATGTTCAAAAATATGTTCAAATGAGCGAAAGTGAACGATAATCATTCAGCCTAAACGCAAGACAATGACGAATGATAATCATTCACTTCTAGTTCACCGTTCATTATATGCAGGCATAAAAATAATCGTTGGCTCGGTCACTTATTGTTCAGTTGAAGCAGCGCTTGTTCAGTGATGCTCATTCACTTGTTCAAATGAGAAATGGTTCAGTCTTTCACATTCGCTGTATGAGCCAACGGTGTATCTGCACAAGAGCGAACGAGCTAGCGGTGACGTCACTCGCTCGTTCTAAAAAGGACCCTTAGGGATAAGTGAGTAATATAGTGATGCTGTTCTCCTACCTAAAGCTGTAGGTAATTAACAGTGAATGGATTTTAGTTACGACCACCAGACTTTTTATACATGCAGTATGTAAAAACGTGTGTGTGTTTTTGCGCAGTAAAAATGCAGACAAGCAAGCCAATGTCACAACTGGTTTTTCCTCTCATGGTGGCATGGCCGTATGTGCAAAAAATGATATATTATGCATGCAATTGCGTATTTACTACCTTTAAATAAATTTAAAAAAAAACAAAAAAAAAAAACACACACACACCTTATTTATTTCAATGGGTGATGTATACGTGAAATATGCGCTGAAACGCCAAAAATTGGACATGCGTGTGATAAATACGTAAAATACGTAGCACAAAACTGCCAGTGTGAGCGGATCTATTGAAATACATGGAAGCTTAGTGCAGCGCATTTTTCACTAGCTGATATGGTGTTTATCTGTTCGCACGAAAAACTTTATGAAGTCAAAGTTACTTCGGAGGAACTGAGGAAAAAAATATGTATACACAGAGGAGTGTTACATTCTCTTCAGGCTGCATGTATGGATGTCACTCTGCAGAATGTGCTACCCCTCCCACTCTCCTCACTTAGGACATAGTGAATGCTCGCGCCAAATTTCACACTTGTACAACAGCTTGAAGTTGCATTACATAGGGGTGAACTTACTCTTGCAATTAGCATTGAATAATTGAGTTGTGACCCATTTACTTTTCCCATTTAGAACCTAAAGAATGATCATGCCAAAAAACAAGCACTCATACAGCTAGATCCAATGCACATCTCCAGTTTTTCTGGCAATTTCTTGCCTTTGGAACGCACCATTACAGGTGGAACGCAATAAAATGTAATTTCCGGTGACCTCACACACACCATCCCTCCCACGATGGAGGATCCTCAGTGTCTCGGCGCCATTTTCAACTTCAAATATGACTTTCAGTAGCCCATTTTCTCTCACACAGGAAGAGCCGTACTTACAGCTCACACATTAGTGCACTTAGTGCTTTACCTCCTGATAAAAGCCATTATGAAACTTGCGAAAAAAATCCCCTCTGAGCACTTAATGGTTATAGCATTCTCTCTTCCACCGACTGACTAGCCTTTTCTTATATTATTCTATTGCTTGTTTTGATAAGAGATTGACTGGTTCTTTTTTTATAAAAGCTCTTTAAATCTATGGCTCCCTTTGTGCTGCTTTATATTGGCTACCTACGTTTTTTCTCACACCATGCTCTATTTTATTTTTCCTGAATCAGTCTTATGAGCCCCTAATGAGTTTCCTATACTAATTTATAGATAAATGAATTTATGTTATGATTAAAAAAATGGCCTATTCATTCCAATATTTTATTTGAACCATGTGAAATATTTCTTAATTGCTGTATTTCTTCCTTCAATAGATGCATTCATTTCTTTTTATTCATTAATGCCTTTTTCATTGATATATTTTAATTGCTGTAGCATTTCTTTTTTTTAGTCTTTATTTTTCGCTTTTGCACATGTCACACTCTATACTTTATCTAATGTAACTGATATTCTAACACTGCTATATAATTAGATTTGTGACCCCTTTACTTTACCTATTTAGGACCTAAAGAATGTTCCTGCCAAATTTCATGTTTGTACGACACCGGAAAGTCAGAGAATTAGTGGCGAGTGAGTCTGTCAGTAAAAGCTTTCACCATATTTGCTCGTGTGTGAGAGTGGCCTGTTGGATTTCTACTTGAAGCCACTGAAAAACATAAATATCTGTATACAGCAATAAGAAGCAGTGTTATCAGAAACTTTCCCTGCTACAATTAGCTGTTCACCAGTGATCTGGCTCATCCCCCCCCCCTCCCTCCACCCCAGCAAACAGCTGATTAACCGCTGCAGGTGAAATGTAGAATAGCGCGATAACATTTAAAATCTGACTACAGAATATATTGATGTTAGAGTCCACCAGAAGGGGGAGCCTGTCTTACAGAGCAGCTCTCCATTCTCCCTCATATAGGGAGGTCTCAAGCTGGGTACTTTCCCCCTCATTGACATCTTATTGGGTATACGGACAGGTGTTTTAGTCAGAGCCCAGTATTTGAATAGCCATGTTTGTCATACCTCCAGTGCAGTTATTTTGTTAATCATTTCCGTAATGGCGGTGTTTAATAACGTTCCCATGGCTTTGCAGTAAATGCCCACAGGCAGTACGTCCTGCCACACTTTACCCAAGCGACTCAGTTGGTGAATAACCTAAAAAAATAAACATTACAAAATTATACAGATCTCATCATAATTAAATTATCAGGGTTTAATTTCTTATAGCATTTAAGATTCATTAAAACTTAAAAAAACAAACAAAAAAAAAAAAAAACACATTGTCTATTGAAAGGCACAGGTGAAGACCATGCGTATGGCTGCTGCCACTAGCAGGCAGACACTAAGCAGAAATAGTGTTAGCTCCTCCTACTAGCTATGTTCCTCCTGCAGACACCAAGCTAATCAGTTTGTATGCCAGCAGTAGGGGGCAGCCAAGTAGGATATGAAAACAGTAAATAGAACATGAAAAAAAAATTAGTTTTTTAATCTGTAATGCAGCGTAGCACTATGTGCAACTGGACAATGAATACTCCAACAAGGAGAAATATATGTGAAAGTACTAATACAGCATGGGTGGGTGTTGTGCCCCGCAATGAACGAGACAAGAAAGATTTTATAATAAGTACAAAAATCTTGTTTTTTCGTCTGTATCATTGGGGCATCCAGCTGAAGACCGTTTGATGTTCCAGAGCTGCCCCTTTGGGGGCGGAAAAAGTGAAGGACTCATGCAGTCGGTTTATAGCAGTCTGTAAAACTCACAAATCACAGAGTCAAAAGCATCTGAAAAAGGACATCTGAGAAAGGTAAGCAGGGCTCTCATAAGATCTAGTTTGTGAAAAGCTCTTTTTCTGGGGTGAATTGCGAAGGGGAAAAATTAAGGAACAATGGAATGTCAATACCACCTTAGGTAGAAAAGAGGAAACCAGACGTAGGGCCACCTTGTCTTGATGCAAGACCGTGAACGGCAATTTAGTTGGCAATGCCGCAAGCTCAGAAATGATGGAAGTGACCGCTGCCAAGAAGCCACTTTCCTGGTCAACAGGTGAGCTGGATCCTCTCTCAACGGCTCAAATGGATGAGACTAGCATATCCAGTGCAAGACTAAGGTCCCATGGTGGAACAGGAGATTGAAATGGAGGGGCAGCATGAGCGACCCCTTGTAAGAATGTACATATGGCTGACACTGAGGCCAGTGGGCGTTGAAGAAGTATGGATAGAGCAGATACTTATATTCTTAAGTAAGCACGGCTCAAGCCTATATTCAGACTTTCCTGCAGAATGAACAGGAGGCGTTATAAATAAGAAAACATACAGGGTGAAAATGGCGTTGTTTGCAACACAGAAAAAAAAAACTTTTCCAAACGCAATGGTAAACCAGAGATGAGGAAGGCTTTCTAGCCTTCATCATGGTTTTATTGACAGGTTCCATAAATCGGACTCTCAAGACTACGGCTTTAATTGCCATGCCATTAAATGAAGTGTGGACAAATTCACATGAAAGAGGGGTCCCTATAAAAGATGATCTTCTTAAATAGGGAGGTGCCACGTAAAGAGTCGATAAGCAGCAATAAAAAACCGGCATACTAAGCCTGAGAAGGCCAATCTGGTACGAGAATTACTGAGACACCTTCCATCTTGACTTTCTTGAAAAGTTGAGGAATTTGTGGAAAGAGGTGGGGGAATACAGGAACCGGAATTTTGTCCAAGGAATTACTAGTGCATCTACTACTAGAGCTCGAGGATCCTGAGACTTGGCCACAAAGATTGGTACCTTGAGATTTATTTTGAACTCCATGATCTTGATGCCTGGTTGGTTCTACCTTCAACAGAGTGCTAGAAAGACTACGGGATGCAGCTCCCAATCCCCAGATCGACTGTCTTTCTGCTGAGGAAGTAAGCAATCCAGTTGTCTACTCCTGGTATATGGATGAACAGTTCTGCCTTGCTGTATTCCCCAAATTCGAAAAGGTACTTGGAAGATAGTTGAGAACCAGGTCTGCCTCCCAGGGACACTAAGCTAAAATTGATTAAATTGGTGCCTGCAGGAGACCTATAGCTAGTAGGAAGAGCTACCACTTTTTCTGCTTTGTGTTCACCTCCTATTAGCATTAGCTATACCGATGGCCTTCAGCTGTGTCCCCCAATGATACGGACAAGAAATTACACCAACTATTCTGCAGATCAGTAAGATTATAGCAACACCAAAATTATATAGATTTTGCTCTTTTTTTTTTTTTTTTTTTTTTTTTAACATACACTTTTTTTATATACAAGCGTTTTTTCATGTGTGCGTTATAGCTTTAAGTCTAATTCTATTTTTCAGTTCCAAAAACTGTATAAAGTAGAATTAAATGTTTGTTTTTTAATCCATTGATCTCAAAAAAATTAAATGCGTTTTGCTTACTTCCATTCTGTTATATTTCCATCTTACAGAACAAATAATGTAGTTTGCAGCGCCATTTGTTCTGTTTAAAAAAAAAAGGGCCTGCCCTAACTAGCAGTAACTTTCCCCCCCTTAATAAACTGCCTTTGGTCACATTTCTAGCTCCATAATCTTTTTCTTTCAATAGAGCTTTGTAAGCACTTTTTATTTACAGATTGAACTGTAATTTTTAATGGCACCATCGGGGTACATAAAACTTTGATTACCTCAAAAAAGAAAAAAGTAAACATAAAAATCCCCACAATTCTATGTTTTTCTTAGTGTTCACCAAGCAGAACAACATGATATTTTAATAGGAGAAGCAATGAATCGAAAAAGACAGCTTCCACTGCTTGTTGGATGCCCACAGACAAGAAATAACTTTATTTTTTTTTAAATATAAAACACTTTTGTATCAGTGCACAGTACTATGTATTTCAACTCCAAATCACAACCTTTAATATGTGCAATACCGATATATGATTTTTACTAGTTCAGACTTACACGGAGGAGGTGACATTAATTAGGTTTTTAAAGCTTATATTTTGTTTTATGCAAAAATTGGGAGAAAGGGGCATTTCAACTTTAGTGAAATTTTTAACTGTAAAAAGAAAAAAAAGAAATCTAAAGTTTTTTTTTTTACATTTCTATTGTAGCCCACTAGGGGGAGGCTTAAACATGCCATTGCCTATATAGTACATTGCAATAGTTAGGAGCCATTTTTAGGTGTCCCAAAGTGAGAAAATAAAAAAGTTCTCTGTGCTTGTTGGACAGGCTTATGCAAGGTCACAACAAATGAATTAAATAAATCTCAGAGGGCAACAGTGCCTTCACATGCATGTTGCTCCTCCATTTAGCATTCTGGCTGTCTGCATGTTGGGGGATAGGTGGTTTATGTGCCCGCCCCTCTTGTATCAGTATATCAATCTTTGCATTGGAATAAAACAGATTTACTTGATTCATTGGGGGTGACCTTGTGTGAGCCTGTCCAACGAGCGCAGAGAATGGTTTTATTTTTTCATTTTGGAATACTTTGATTTTATGCCACTTGGTGAGCAGTCAGCTTATACCTCTCAGAGGCTCGCCTAATTAGACAGGATACAGATTGACTTCAAAAGGTTTCCCACTAAACCGAAAAGCAAACCAGGACTTCAGGGTGCTAGTGGAGTGTTCCCTATATGGAACCCCACTAGACACCGGGTAAGTCCCTTTAATTTTTTTCATACCATTGGAAAAAGTTAGATATATCCAATACTGTGGAGCGCTGTCCAAATTATTTTGTATATTGTTAGGTCACCGACTACCATGAGAGCCTCTTGGCACCCAGCGATTGTGCCCTCGGCGGTGAAATTGGATTACAGAGGGTGCTCCCTGCCTCTAACCACGTGGATGCCACGATCACTATAGATGATAGCATCTAAGGTGTTAAAAAGCCAACATTTGAGTTGATTCTGATCCAAGCTATTGCAGATGGGCATCAAGCTGTGTAACATAGCTGGCATCCACTGTGTAAATAGCAAGCTGAGCTCTAGAGCTTTTTCCGTATTTTCCTCTACAAATACCTACATACAAATAGGACGTGGGTTGAGAAGGAGTAAAATACAAAATCTCTTAAGAAAAAAAAAAAAAAGTGCATCTTCCATACCTGCCGTATTGCTTTGTGTCCAGCTGTGTAATTGTCTTCGTCTTCCATGTTAATGAAGGACCTTGCGTTTGATAGCCTGTCGAGAAGTTCCCCTTTCTGCAGCCGCATTTGTGCCAGGAAGGCCTCTGTGCCTTTGAAATAGTGCGGACAACATAAAGATATTTCAGGAGGCTCTTGTGAAACATCAGAGATATGTATACAGAGTCCTTTGTACAATACAATCATTTTAGCTGCAAATCTGAAGGGAAGGATGCAATAAATGGGAAAAGGGTTTTTTAAACTTATCTGTTTTTATTATTATTAGTGGTTAGAAAAAAAAAGTCAAATAAAGACTTTTTAATTAATCCACATAGGGGACTTGAACTTTTGATCACTTGGTCACCTATACAGTGCAATGCAGGATTCCTATGAAAGACATGCCACAAGCATGTCTTAATAAGTAAGCAATCATGGCAGCTCTAGGGCACCACAGAAGGCCTCAGGCTGCAATGACACCCGATCAGGACCCCTGCGATCCTATTGCGGTAAGGCCATTCATGGCATTTAAATCCAGATCGATTCGGACAATTAAATGCTGCCACATTGACAGCAGCAATCAAAGACAGCCGATACTCATGCATGGAATGGGCTTAGTTTCCGAGCCTGCTGTACCCACAGCACGTGCCGTGGACGCCTATAGGCATTCTAACTGCACGGGGTATATGCAAATAGGACGCATATAGCCGTATGGGAGTCAGGAAATCGTTAAAGACCAAGTTGTCCACATTAGGGAGAAAATATCGGACAATGTATTAGTGGAAGCAGTGTCGTAATATTGGTAAACGCTAGAAGACGTGCTGATGGACAATGTGTGTTCAGAGACATACTTCAAGATAAAGACTTCATCCAACAGTCTCATTGTTCTTAATACCTAGTCGTCTGAATCCAGGGACCATGTCCACAAAGGTGGCGGCTCCATCACTGAGTGGGGTCGGAAGACGGTAGCGGAACTGGTGCCCGAGGGTTATGAGGTGGTGCGCGATGTACATACAGTTGTTATGGTGGATGGCGGAGAGCTGAGGAAGTTTCTGTAGGTTCTCTCTGTAAAGAAACACGACTGTCATCACTGGTAGAGATGGGAAAGGGGAACGAGCACAAAACATTACTGTATCGTTTAACAAATGACAAAAACCAGCTCCGTTCATACACTTGTGATCTCTTCTCGTGGGCATCTTCTGCGGCTGACAACGCCTACAACCCGTCACATCTTCAATATTAATCTGAACGTCCCAAAGCTAAACGGTCCTCCTGGAGGACCAGCTTAGACAATGTGCTCTAATTAGTGGTTAACAATCAAAGCCAAGTGGGAAACATAGCTGAACTATTAATGCTGGAGAAGAACTAATTAGATTCACCTTCTCCTAGCAGGACTGTAATAACCAGAATGATACAGGTTCATGCACAAAGCTGTCACGCACTGTATAGTGAACACGGATAGAACATGTACTCACTGGATTGGGAGCATGTATTCATGTATTACAATTCTATAGGGCTTTCTGCTTCATATGCAGCAGTAATAGGGAACCTCTTTATTGTGACTTTTAAACCTCCATATAAAATCAGATTCTGTAAAAACCCAACTTAAAGGGGTTGTCCAGTTGTGAACGACTGACGGCCTTTCCTCCGCATGGGTCATCAATAATAGATCGGCAGGGGTCCTGGGAGATGAACTCCCACCAATCAGCTATTGGCCAGGCCCGCGAGTTTGCTTCCTTGAGAAATCAGCTCAGTGCACAAACAGCTCTGTTCCCACTGCAGTGGCATAGCTTGGTATTGCAGGCCAAGCTCTCATTCACTTCAATAGGAACGTGGCCTGCATTTCCAAGTCAGGTCACTGCAGCAGGAACAGAGCTGCCCGCTTCCTGTAGAAATCTGTTTAGTGCAGAAGCACACTAGCCAAGAGTATAGCTAATTGGCGGGGGAGGGGGTCCTCTGTCAACAAACCTCTGCTAATCTACTATTGATTACCTACCCTAGGGTAAGCCCTTAATCCCATAGGGATCTGGCCCTTTCCCCCCCCCCCCCCCCCTTTTGGTTTCTGCTTGTCGTGGCTTTCTAAGGGCTTTATTTTCTTTTTTGCAGGGCAAGTTATATTTTTCAAAAGGAAACATTGAGGGCTCATGCTCACGGACAGAGCGGGATACGCTCGCAGTTTTATTCCGCGGGAATCCCACAGGGATAAACAAAAAAGTCCCCACTGGCGATCACGGAAAAACGCGCTTTTTACTGTGGTCTCCATTAATACTATATTAATAGAGACCTCTCGCCGCAGAAAAACGCAGTAAAATAGAACATGACGCTATTTTTTTTCCTGCAGCGTAAATCCGCGGCAGAATCCTGCATGTGAGGACTGAGCTATTAAGTTCAATAGAACATAATAGCCCCAGATTTACACAGCAGGGGAATGCGGTATAAAAGCGTCCAGGGGCATTAGTCCTTAATGTACCATATTGGGAAAAAAAAAACAAAAAACACACTTTTAAAAATAATGGTTAAGTGGAGCAAAAGAGGAAAAAAAAAAAACCAAAACCCCGCAATTCTGCCAACTTTAGAAGGGAGGGTTGTTTTAACAGAATATACAGTACCGAAAAAAATAATTTTTTCAATGGACCGGTACGATTACTACGATACCAAATTAATTTACATACAGTCTCTCTTCTATTTTCTCCCTCCATGTTCCAACAGCCATAGGCCTCATTGTCCACAGCTGTTTTGGTAAAACGAGGCAGGTCTTCGCGCAACATATTACCGATGTTTTTAAATACCCGCTCTGCCAGGAGAGACCTACATGCACGCGGTCATGTGCAGTGTAGCTTTTTTTTCTCTCCATAGAGTGGTTGTAGAGGAAAACACTGCCCATACACAATGTATGGAAATGCTATCTATACAAATGTATAGGGCTCACGCTGCGTGGTACACAGGAAAATGGAGCATGCTGCGAGTTCGCGTGCGCACTCATATGCAGAGTCTACATGCTTATCTGCATGGATCAATAAAAGTCCATTGAATTCATTGACTCCACTCACTGCATATTACACGGCCGTGCATCACATACATAATACACAGAGAAAAAAAAGCCGTGGACATGAGCCCAGAACCTTATTTTTCTGCTCAAAATAGTTGTGTGAGGGCTCGTTTTTGTTTACGGGACAATCTATTTTCTTTTGCTGCATTTCTAAAGTACATACAACTTCTATACAATTTTTTTTCTTGGAGTCGAGGTAACGCCAAAAAAAAAAAAAAAAAAAAGTCCCCCGCCAATCTATTGATGACCTGTCCTAAGGATAGGTCATCAATAGAGATGAGCGAGCGTTCTCGGAAAAGCACTACTCGCTCGAGTAATTTGCTTTATCCGAGTATCGCTGTGCTCGTCCCTGAAGATTCGGGTGCCGGCACGGAGCGGGGAGCTGCAGGGGAGAGCGGGGAGGAACGGAGGTAAGATCTTTCTCTCCTTCTCTCCCGCCCGCTCTCCCCTGCTCCCCGCTGCGACTCACCTGTCAGCCGCAGCGGCACCCGAATCTTCAGACCCGAGCACAGCGATACTCGGATAAAGCACATTACTCGAGCGAGTAGTGCTTATACGAGTACGCTCGCTCATCTCTAGTCATCAATAGGAAGAAAACTTGGACAACCTTTTTTAAAAGTATAAAGCAGGAATCTATACCTGCAGATGACCACACAAGAGCAACGCCTATAAGAATAATGGAGGTTTATGAGGAGATCACTCACTTGTGATATGTTGGGACGACATCGTAGAAAAGATGGAAAATGTTTCTGACGGTGTAGAATAGCTGGATGGCACTGCATAGAAGAGGAAGCAACGACAAAAAACACAAGTTACAACATGCAGAGAAAGAAACCGTACAGAAAAGGAGCAAGTTAGAAATGACTACGATTCACCTACAATCTGGCACGGCTAAACCTAGAGCTACCACTTCTTCATGGATCCGTTACGGACTCTTATTGCAAATTCTGCCAGATGATATTGTATGGAACTACAACCAAACCATGAATGAAATATAACTGACAACACACTATCTGTCAATGCAATGTATAGTAGGTCACTGCCTCATTTTTCCTACAAATTGGTCATTACTGTCTGCGAAATAAAAATGGAAGACCCGATAGACAAAAAGAGCACAAAAATTGTATCACTGAGCAGGAAGACGGCATTGCGCGGTCAGATGAATCCAGGTTTCTGTTGCACCGTGCTGATGGGAGGGCCCAAATACGGCAAAAATAGCAGTTGATGACCCCTTCCTGTCAGCTGTCCAGAACACATCAGTGCCTCCATCTAATCTGCGGCAACTACAAGAAGCAGTACTGTCCCCACATGAGCCAATATTCCAGCAGGAGGATTACACCACCTAGTGGAATCTATGCCACGGTGCATTGTCACCATTCTAAAGGACAAAGAAGGTCCAACATGCTACTAGATGGGGGTCTCTAATAAATTCGCTATAACTACAGAGCAGCAGCTAAATAATATTCATCCCCCTTCACATTTATTAAAAGTTAATTTTTGCACTTAACAGAGGGAATAACTAAAAATCTCAAGCTAGTAAGAGCAACAGAAAAAAAATGACATGTAAAATAATGTCAGTGCGTAGGGTCAAACAGACCCCATATGTAATCCTAGTGTTGAAGCATTGATTTTGGATGCTACAATTCAAACTTACCATGGCTTACTGCTTGTGGTAGCCTCTGAGAGGGTCTGGTAGGCAAGCTCCATCAGCTTCTGCACAGACTCGCTGATCCTACAGGTGGGCAGCGAGAACGTGTGCTGGCTTAACTTCACTTCATTCTCCAACGCTGGAGCTTCATGTGAAGGACTCTTCTGCTTTACCCTCGCTCCCCCAGGGCTTTGGAGTTTCGGTACAGTCACTTTAGAGTCAGGAGTGATCTAGGATAAAGCATGTGGTCCCACAATTATAAGGCTGGAGGTACATGAAGCAGCCCCTACTCCATCAAAGAGATGGAGGTTGGTCTGATCAGTGCGTTAACATATTCCTCGTAGAGTAAGGAAAAGGTATTCCAGCTCTTTTAATACAACACATCACCCCGAAAACTACGTAGCAAGCCTCGCCGATTCTATCCTTTGACAGTTTTTTTTTCTTCTGGCGCTCGTCTCTATAGTGTGACGTACCCCTTAGGCCTTCTGTCCACGGGCGAATGTTCACTGCGTTCCCTACAGCCATAATCCGGCCATGGGGAATGCAGTGAACGCTTTCCAGAGACTTACTATGGAAAGCGCAGCTCCACTGTCCATGAGCGGAGGATCATAGCGATTTTCCGCTTGCGGGATTTAAAAAAATCACAGTGTGCTGCGAATTGCCACGATTTTCCGCTTTGAGCCCATCTGTCAGATAAGCTTAGCACGAAGAGCCATCAGCTCTCCCCGGCGGCGGCTCCTGCGGCAGAGATCTGCCACGGGATATCGCTACCCCCATGGACAGGAGCCCTTATACAGGTTATGTAACCATTCACACAAATAAAACGGAAGTAGACAGTATTAATGTATCCTTGTTTCCACTATGAACCAGATTTTTCCTTAACCCCTTGAGTGGCACGCCCGGAAAAGTTCCGTGACGAGCTCCACTGCTCATAGCAACATAGCCCGGAAGATTTCCGGGCTATGTATCACTATGGGAGCTGCAGAGCACAATGCCACAAGCTGTGACAGTGTGCTCTGCCTGCACAGACCCACAGAGAACAAAGCAAGGGCTTTGAAAAACCAGCAGAAGATATTGCCGACATGTCGGCAATGTCCTGCTTTGTTTACAGGTTGCCATAGAGACCATCGGCTTGTCAGAAGCAAGCCGATGGTCTCTGTGGCAGGGAGAGCTGGTTGTTAGCTGTCAGAGGACAGCTAGGTACTAGCTCTTACAGCAGAGATCAGAGAAAACCTCCGATCTCTGCTGTGTTAACCCTTTACATGCTGCAGTCTATGTGACTGCAGCATGTAAAGGGCTGTCACTGCAGCATGTAAAGGGCTGTCACCATCGGACCCCCGGAATGTGATCAGGGGTCCTGATGGGTCCCTGTGGAAGTCCCCTAACGGGACAAAAAAAAATAAAAAATTTGAAAAAAATTAAAAAAAAAAAAGTAAAAAAATTATTAAAAAAATAAAAAAAACACTTGTCTCCCTTTACTTTGTAAAAAATCAAAAATACAATCACACATGTGGTATCCGTGTGCGTCGTAATGACCCAGAGAAGGAAGATAATTCATTATTTAACCTCTTAATGACATGGCCCCTTTTTTCTTTTTTCCCCATTTCTTTTTTTCCTCCCCCCTGTTTAAAAAATCACAACTTGTCCCGCAAAAAACAAGCCCTTATATGGCCATGTCAATGGAAAAATGAAAAAGTTATGGCTCTTGAGACGCAACTGCAAAACTAGTTGAAATTCAATGATTAGACCATTTTAAAAAACCTGCCCTGGTGGGCACGACAGGGTGGTAGGAAACCTGCCACTCAAGGGGTTAAGGGAGTTATGCCAATATAAGGGTCTGATCAGTAGGGGTACCGACCATTGGGACCCCCAGAAATCTTGAGAATAGGGGGTCCTGTGCCCCCCATATAAATGCAGCAGAGGACAAGTACGTTTACCACCACTCTATTCATCTCTAAAGAACTGCCGGAGATTACACAGTACAGCATGTGGTTATGTCTGGCAGTGCCATAGAGATGAATGGGGCAGCAGCACACACGCTCAGCCATGCTCCACTTATATTGGGGAACATAGGATTCCTATTCTCATTATCAATAGGCATCTGGTGGTCAGACACCTTCTGTGGATAGGGAATAAGTTTATCTTGGGAAAACCTCTTTAAAGACGTTATTTGAGACTCAATTCAATGGGACAGCGCTGCACGACCACAACTGTATGACTAATAATCATCAAATATTGATTGCCATCAATATTTAAAGGGGTTTTCTGATTTATATATCGATAGCAGTGGGAGGTGGAATGTAAAATAAAAAATACTTACCCATCTTTTGCCACACTGCGTTTCAGATCAGCACATGTGGGCACATGCAGATCTGTCCTTAGTTTAGGCTTCCCATAGTTTGGGCAGCATGAACCTACTGACAAGTTCCCTTTAATGTATTTAATCTACTAATTGTACAGGAACTCTTCATAAAGAAAATCAACAACATGCATGAGCAAAACATTAAAGTGTAACTAAACTTCTTAAAATCTTCTGACATGTCACTAAAATACTAACAAAAGAGCTCATCTGAGCGCCGCGTCCATTCAGCTGCCATTGCAAGTGGTGTGCGGACTCCATACACTTTCTATGGCGCCTGCAGACTGCTCCGAGCAGGAACAGGCAGTGCTCAACAGAAGGCTTCTGCCCATTTGTTTGGGTCAAAACTTTTGACCTGCCACTATTGTGTAACAGGTTTTTTTTTGTTTTTTTTAAACCCCTTAAGGACATGGCCTATTTTGGGCATAAGGACGCAACGATTTTTTGGCGAATTTTCATCTCCATTTTTTCAAAAGTCATAACTTTACTTTTCTGGCGATGTGGCCGTATAAGGGCTTGCTTTTTGGGTGGCGAACTGTAGTTTTTGATGGTGCTATTTTTTGGGTACATAGACTATATTGTAAAACTTTATTTTTTTTAATGATAACCATAAGAGAAAACGCATCAATTCTGCTGTAGAATTTTGGGTTTTGTTATTTTACAGAGTTAATCACGCAGCATAAATGACACAATACATTTTTTCTGTGGGATCGTACAATTGCAACAATACCAAAATTCTTAATTTTTTTTAGGTTTTTCCACCTTTCTGCAATAAAACCCCTTTTTTGGAAATGTTTTTCTAAATAGTTGCATTCAAAGTCCTGTAATTTTATTTTTCCATGGACAAGGCTCTGTGAGGGCTTATTTTTTGCGAGACGAGCTGTAGTTTTTAGCGGTAGCATTTTGGGGGACATACGGCTTTTTTAATCACTTTTATAGCGTTTTTAAGGAGGCAAAACGCTAAAAAAAAAAGTTTTCCCTAGTTTTTTTTAGCTTTTTTAAATGCTTTTTTCCCTGCAGAGTCAAAAGCAGGAGCAACTTATTGTACACATCTTATGGACGCGACAAATCCAAATATGTGGGATTTTGATTTTTTTTTTTACCTTTTTTTTTTTATACCAATATGACAAAAAGCACAAAAAAAAAAGTGTTTTTTTACTTTTTTTAAATTTTTCTTTTTCGTACATTCTTCTAATTTTTTTACACTGTTTGTGTCCCTCTGGAGGACTTAAGGCACAGCACTGATGATCGCTTATACAGCAATCACAGGCTATGGCAATACAGGACACCGGTATCTGGCGTCCTGTTGCCATGGCAACCAGCCAGGCTTTCTGCGATTATATCGCGAGAACCCAGCAACTTCATAGAGGGAGCGTACTCCCTCTGTGAACCCTTCCCCTGCCGCGATCTATATAGATTGCGGCAGGGAAGGGGTTAACAGCGGGGGGTGGGCGCATCTCCGATGTACCCCCGTTGTTGCAGCGGGAGGCCGGTTATGACTGACAGCCGAAGTACCCCGCTGCCAGGACCTAAACTTACGCCCTGGAGCGGGAAGGGGTTAAAGCTTAGCTACAGATTAGATTCTTAAAGTCTCTGCCGATTACAGAGTTTCAGACTTTATCACGGCTCTGAAGGTCTGGCTGCGGAGAATGTACGTAGGACAATGGGTTTTCCCTCACCTGTATAGTATTATGTATCTCAGAAGTCATCAGGTTCCGGGCAGTAACAATTACTTCCTGGCATTTCTTACTGGCAAAGTGAGCATTAACATTTCGGGCATATTTAAGAAGCTCCGTGGCATCACCCTTCAGGTACTTCATTTCTTTGAGGTAGTTTTCAAAGTGTTCAGTCGCTTTTATAACCTGAATGGGGAAAAAAAACAAAACATTGTCACGATTTAAATCAAACGATACAAGATTGCAGTTCTAGGATCAAAGCACGGAGTGTTTTTGTAGATGTGATTTCTATGCAGATTAAGAGTTCAAAGCTGATAGATACAGAAGCATTAAAAACACAATACATTCTTAGACTGAACTCACACCGCGTTTGAATACTCAGGCACAAACCGAGAGATAGAGAGATAAAGAAGAAAACATACTGCGCTGCATATTTTGAAAAACAAAATCAACCACATTTTTCCATATGGTTGGGAGTTGCGGGATCCCGATGTATATCCTATGATAGGCTAGCATACATTTGTCCTTTCAAGGAGTTGTCCAGTTGCAAACTACTGATAAGCTTATCTGCAGGATAGGCTATCCATCAATAGTAGATCAGTGGTGGTCTGCGGTTCACTGGGCCAATCACTGAGCTGATTTCTACAGGAAGCAGACAGCTCCGTTCTCACTGCAGTGGCCAGGCTTAGTATTGCAGGTAAGGTTCCCACTGAAGTGAATGGGAATACCAAGTCTGGCTAGTGTTGACAACAGAGCTTTCTGCATCCTGCAGAAATCAGCTCAATGAACGAGTACAACGGCCTTTAAAAGGGTTAATTAGGACTAAAAAGGGGTATACCCATCTCAGCTTTTCATGGCCAAAATGGGAAACAGCTGCCTTTGTTACCAGCCACCCAGCTGAAGCCTAAGGAAAGAGCTGAGCTGTAGCCTAGCAAGGTTTCCATAGCTTTCACTGAAGTGAATGGGAGCTACAGAAACAACATAGCCCAGATCACTATACTATTTCCATAGCTTGGCTCATTTCTACCGGCGGTCATAAGAGAGTGCCAGGTTTTCCCATCTTATCCATGAAAAGCCTTTACCCCATTAGTGAAAAAACTGGATGGGGGAAACAAAGACTCTGGGTATAGGTCATGTGCCTAGGAGGCAGACACCAAGTAAAGAACGTTAGGCCCTCCTACTAGTTATACCCTTCCTACAGGCACTGAGCTAAAGCAGTTTGCATATAAGCAATAGTAGAGAACCAGTAAACAAGTGAAGATGATCAACACAGACTCAAACATGAAAAAATAACTACCACCAATAAAAAGCAGACCAGATTTAGGATCCCTTTAGAAGAAAAACACCACCAGTGCAAGGACTACACAACTGGGTGGGTGCCGTGTCCCCCAATGAAGGTGACGAGAAAGCGATTTTATGGTAAGTTATATCTAAAATCCTGTTTTCTTGTCCACATCATTGGGGGGGCAACAGCAAGACCTTGGGTCATCCGAGAGCAGTACACTAGCCTATTCTCAGAAGACAATAATTAGCGCCAACTCTATCACGGATAGCAATTAATGCTGTGTTGGCCATAAAGATAAGGCTGAAGGGTTAATGCTCTGGGAAGGAAACAATTGCCAATAGAGAAATACAAGTATTGTATAAGATTGCCCGGCAGAGCTTACTCGTCCAATGCAGCAGGCGGATCACAGCTGGAGCTGCTGGATCCCTTGTGCCGGAGGCACTTCTCCTGTGCAGCAGCAGTCAAGCCTGTCGTAGCACACAGCATGTGTGGCAGAGTGGAGCAAGATGGCAAAGGCAGCAGGAAGCAGGGGAGGGGGAAATCTAGGGATTATAGGCAATGCCTGCTCCTTATCTGTATAGCCGCCCTCTTAAATTTGCCGTGCTCGCGTCATGTGGGCGTGTCCTACCAGGCTCATAAGCCGGGGACATTTTTTAGTGCCATCAGCGTGATGTAGCGCCACTGCCAGCCCGCTCTGTCCAAAGTCTCCCTGGGGGTCCTGAAAACCCAGTGCATGGATGCAGGTAACTTGGGCCAAGTAGGCCCAAAAGCTGGAGGCTAGATTTTTGCAGTCGGCCAGCCACGATCGCGTGCGAGAGCCCCCGCAGTCAGCACCTCTGCTAGCCCCCATGTACGCTGGCTCCTTGGCCCCCTGGAAACCAGCACCACCACTACAGGGAACCTGGGCCTAGTAGGTCCAAAAGCTGGGGCCTAAATTTCTGCCCTCGGCCGGCCGCGGTGAATACCTTGGAATGTTCAAATATGACGTGAAAAAGGAAAAATCTGATGTGGACAGCCCGTCGCTCCCAGTGGGCGCAAGCGACAGGTCCATCGGCAGTTTCCAAGTAATACTTCCTGTAGAACAAGTAGTAACGAGGACAAGAAGGTCTTCCTGTCAGTAGGATGACAGAAAACGATGACCATCGTCAAGGGAGTAGGGTGGTCCAATGTGTGGAAAAGATGCTCTTATTCTTTAACAATCCGCCCTAGTGAAAACAGATATGTGCAGACCAGCTGGCAGTGGGTACAATCCATCGCGTTTGCAGAGAAAAAAAAAAAAAAAACATTTCTGCAAGGGGAGAGGGAGAGACATTCAAATCGTCAGAGAGCTGAACAGATGAGAAAGGCAGAAGAGGAAAGTACTGAGCGTTTCCTGGTTTGCTACTTAGCAAAAAGAGTAAGCCACGATCATGGCTGAATCAACGCTGAAAACAGAGATTCCATCTGCATCTTCTCCAGAACAGTGGTACCCATGCTGAGGATTGTACTTTGTTCGACAGGTGATGGTGGCTCTCCGGCTGCTGACTCCTAGATGTAGAAGGTTAGGAGAGCTGTTTTGAGGCCAACTCTGGCTATTCGGTAATGTATGTAAAAAGCCAGAAGAGATTTAATGTGAGATTTAGCCAGCACGCTGGATAATGCAGATATGGCTATAGCGAGGTGTTGTTCAGATACCTAGGTAGGCCATTGTTGCAGTCTGCTAAGGACGTGCTGGATCAGAAAACGAACAAGGTCTGGCATCAGGACAGAAAAGTACCGCAAAGAACAGAGCTGACGATGCCCCGTCAGGACTCTCGTGGGAATTGTCACGGGCGGAAGCAGAGAATGACCGGAATCCCCCTAGAGAAGCAATAGTCCCAGTGGAGAGAGCACCATACTGGGGAAGAACGAGAGTCAGGATGATTCAATTCACTGCGGCTTGTAGCGTCCAGTAGCATACCTCCAAGAAAAGGCGAGCGAGGTGCTGAAAGATGGATGGGGTTGTCTGGGGCTTGGATGTCCAAGGCACCTATGTTGCATATAGTGATTTTTTTCATTTGTTTTTTTGAAAAAGTGTACTGAAGACACGCGTCAAGGATAGGCAATAGAAAACACATGAGGTGCCTTGAGCTTAAATACTTAGGGATGAGATGCATGTAATGCACTGCTGTGAGGAAGAAGTCCAGTATTACATCTGGGGAGGGAGGGACGTAGCGTCTTGATATTGTTGAACCTCTCAGGAAAGAGAAGTGTAATGCACAACTGAATACTTACATCTAAGGAATTGCTACAAGTACATCGAATGTACTTGTGTGACAAACTTCTCTAAACATGAAGGCCTTTAGTTACTGAGGATGATAGGAAACTTCTTACTCTTTCAAGGGCAGGAGTTGCACTAGTTGACTGATGCAGGCTGTGCAATGCAGCAAGAGCGCTCGGTCACTCACCAGGCCTATGGACTTACTGGATGGGTGGTCAGGACGTTTCTCGATGTTGCACGAAGGCGGCCAATCTTCGAAGCCTTGTCCAGAGAGCATCTTCCTCCTGATGTACAGCTACTGACAGAGGAAGAGTGTGCAGGATCTGACGACAATTACATAGACGAGGAAAGGATTTGCCTGCTAGTAGCAATTGTCCGCAATATCTGATACATATTGCAAAAAAAGGTGGGAGTGACCAGGCAAATGTGCAAAGAAGTTACGTAATAACATAAGGTACAGAAATAAACCTTAAGGCACTTACTCCCTTATGGAGGAGGAAAATGAAGCAGTCTGGTGATTCGTTACAAAGGAGCTTATGGTATCATGAACTGGCGATACTTCCGACCCAGCACGTGGTTATGAAGATACTGGCTTTTTAAGAAGTGTGAGCAGCATATAAGTGAATCACAGACTGACCGATTGCAGTCACCTATGTAGCCATGAGCAAAAAAAACCAAAAAACGACTACATGCAAGTAGGGATACTAGTGATATACAATAACACTGCATGGAATACGATGAAGTGAACTGAAGCTGTACCGGTGAATAGTCATGCTACCAGAAACTAGTAGCAACAACGTTCCATCTCCCATTATAGACAGAACTGTAGGTGAAGCAGACTGTCTGACTTGCATTATCACAGCGACTTGATCATGAAGGTGAGAAGTGACGGTTAGTGTTCAGTGGAGAGGCTAGTAGTAATCCAGTTACTGGTCATATGATGCAGGTAGTGGGACCGACCGCTGACATGTCCTATATAGAGTTTAACAGCAATGCCATTCTTCTACCTTTAGGTAAGGAAGGGCCGTGGTCTCATGTTGAGCTCCGTATTCTTAAATCACTACACTATACAGGCATTCATAGAGGGCGTATGGATCCTACAATACTTGAATTTTTGGCATTAGGTCAGATATAGAGACTAAGAGCACGACACTGATTCCTCTTTGGGAAGGAGGGAAATGAGGCTGTTATAATTGCAGAGTACAGGTGTAATGCACATATGTCCTGAGCTAGAGATAAGATAATGACCTAATAGCACCTAACTGTATGCCTCAGGGGTTGGTGGCTGCAAAGAAGGGTCCTAGACCAGAAGTGGGGTGGGATTGGATGCAGCCGACGGCCTATAGGGATACAGTGCGGGAAAGAGGAAGTCCAGCTCCCCCAGCTGCGCACCAACCGCAAGTTTCACCCAATCAGATTCACTGAATCAACACCAATTCAGAGCTGGAGGGGAAAAAATTACAATTTAAATAAGAAAGGACAGAAGATCTGCAGATTAGGAAAGTCTGCCTCCTACAAACACTAATGACTTATCCTAGTGTTACACAGTAGAGAGTAATCGCTGGCATGGCTGAAAAGCGCTACCAGCATAGAGGTCTCCCGCCACTCGCCTGCATTCATTTTAAACAGACAGTCGTTCAGAAGTGAACGTCTACGGATTACGCTGAACGGTGCGTCATTCCGTTTTCTGCATGCAGAGACTGAACTATTTCGTTCATTCGCTGCATGCACGGGACAATCATTCCAATTCCTGCAGGAGCACGGGAACTTTAACAATTCTCCCGTGTAAATGGGCCATCAGCCAAAACGGATTTAGCACCTTGCCTGTTGAAGTGCTATAGCTAGTAGCAGGGATTAACTCTGTCTTTTCTTAGCGTAGAATGGCATTGCTGATCAACTCTATATAGGTCCCCCAAAAAACACGGATGAGAAAGTTCCTTTAAAAAAGGAAAAATCTGCTCAGAACAAAATATAAAAATAAAACGGTTTAGTCCATTTCTGGTCAGGAAGTACAGCTTAAAGGGGGTTCATTTCCTGCAGTTCGATGGCTGGCTCTCTTTAGAGCAATGTACAGGCCGAATAGAAAGTCGCAGAATTCATACAACACTGACTGACCGCAGCTAAAAAGGCACAGTGCTTTAGCCATTAGTGGGGGTCTCAGCACCCGGACCACCACTGATCAAAACATCTGGCATGACAATATAAAAGAATCCTAAACTAGCAAAACGTCAAAATAATTTAGAACCTCACAAAAACAGAAGATCAGATGGCAATAACCAGCCATCTGATAATCCAGAATGTGATAATTCAGGTCCAATTACTGTACATTCGACCACATTTACTGCTGTGCAGCCATTACCTCCTCGTATTGCTCAAGTTTGTTGCTATTGGTGGGAATGGAGTAGACCAGGCAGTCTTTAATGATGGATTCTGAAATATCCTCCCACATCAGATTACCGAGAACTTCTGCCAGAACCACCTGATTTCCTTCTTCCCCTCGTTGGTTTTCTACAGGAACATCTAAAATAAAAAGGGCAGTTTCAAGATAACGGAAATGCCTGTATTCACATTATCGGTTATCAGAGAAGTTCTGTAACTGCAAGTCAGTCTGTGTCAGGCAGGGCAGACGTTCTCATTGCTGGAACGAAGCTAAAACAGTCAGAGCACAGAACTGCTCCGGGTCCTGTCGCTTCTACTAGGTGGACTCGGAGCGCTGCAGACGGCCGGTAGACTTGCACTGTAGTCGTATACGCCGACTGCAGACGTAGCTGCTACCAACTGCTTTAGTTGGTACTGAGGAAGCACTTTTATTACAAGGTAGGGTTATGCCATTAACCAGTTAAGGAGCATTCGCTGTAAATCTATGGCGCTTTATCCTGGGCTTTAATCCCGTGCCATCGTAAATATACGGTATGAGTTTAAGGCCTCGTTCACACGGGTGACAAGGCATCGACACGTGAAAAAAAAAAAAAAAAAAAAAAAAAAAAAAAAAAAAAATCGCAACAATATTGCATCGCTGGTCCGTGCGATATCGCTGCGGTTTCTCGCGGTGATACCGTGACTTTGTAGCACCGCATGCAAGTATTTTCAGGTGGGGGGGAGGGGGTTGCTTAAAATATAAGCCCACCCTAAAAATAATCCCTAGCAGCAGAGGTAAAAAAAAAAAAAAAAAAAGTATACATCACCTTAGAAGTGCTGTGCACGGCCCTGCTGCATCTTCTTCATGGTCCCTGGCACTGTTCTTCATCTCTTCTGGCCAGGAACTGAAAAATCCCCGCCTCCTGGAAGCGCTGGCTGTGATTGGCTCACATTTAGCGAATCAGAGCCAGCGCTCAATGAATGGCTGTGATTGGTTCATTGAGCGCTGACTGTGATTGGCTGACGCTCTCTAGTCCAACCCTCCCCATGGATCATAAGGAAGACAAATGCATTTGTCCCAAGACAGTACTGGTGTCCTTTCTAAAGGCCTAAATCCAACTTGCTTGTCTCTTTTCCTCCCTACGAGATGGTAGGCTGGTATACAAACTAGATTAAGACTGTGCTCACACTATTTCATAGTGGACCCTATATCGTGACCTACCATGATCTGCGTGATAAATCCATCGAGAACCTTTTAGGTTTCCATAAAGGATAGAACAACACAGCATGCTGGGCTAGTTTGGACTTTAAAAAGCAATGGAAACCAAAAGTACAAATGTAGGTGTTGGGAGAGCCATAGACTACTTTCACATCTGCATCACAGATTCTGTCATGTTTAAAGAAAAACAGTGATGGACGCCTTCACACAACCATATGGACCCGACTGTAAGTGAGCGAGGTCCGTCATGCAAAAGGATCTGCCAATACATTGTGGTTTCTGTTATAATCCACAATACGGATGTGAACAGAGTCTTAAAGGGTATTCCACTCTGACACAGGGTATTCCACTTCATGACACAGCCACAGGATAAGCCATGAAAGTCTGATCGGTGCAAAACCCAGGAGGCGGGAACTGCATTTCTTTCCACTTTTGGCTCCCACTGTCCCCAACCCAAAGAGGTGGCCAACCACTCTGGAAACAGCAGAGTGGGCTTTGCTATGTAAACATAAGTAGAAACACACCCGACTGTTTCTGTAAGTCCTAATCAATATTTTAGCAAGTACCTCAATAAGTTCAACAGAACAACAAAATGACAATTCTCATGGGTGTAAGGGGTGCACTACTATCCTAAAAAGAGAACCCTCTTCTATCTGTATTTGTATCCTATACTCCGTGACACTCGACAGGTATTGGACAGATGAAGATGAATCCTCCCTAATGCACATACTATTAATTCACTTATACATTCTCCTGACCCAGTAAATGCCTGTGTATTAGCTCCAGGACCGCCTTCAGCTTCACGAAGACCTCTGCAGGTGGCGGATGCTCCAGGTCATTCTTTGCCATGTTAAACCTCAATATGACTCCTTGAGGCTGGGTCTCCACAAGAACGTGCAGCGTTGGGTACGATACCAGAGGCTTAAGGATGTAATTCAGGAGTAACTGACCTAAGGACAAAAAAAAAAAATAGTAGATCATGAGACAGACCTCATGGTAAAGACACAATGGCAAGTAAAAGTAAGTGAACCCTTTGAAATAGCCTGCATTTCTGCATGGATGGCCAATAAAATGTGGACAGGTAGTCCTTAGGTTAACAATGAGGCCACAGTGGCTTTGTCACACAGGTTTCATATACTCTAAGAGCATCTAAAAAAGTAAGTATTTTATGCAACCATAGTGGTACCCAAAAGAAATAGAAGTCATCTGGCGGGCGGTGCGTTACTAGTACAGCCTTCTGTCGCTAGGTGAATGTCTGCGAAACCCTTCTGAGGCGGGGTGCCAGCCGACATTGTTGGGAAAGGTGAAGTTCGGCTTCATTAATTATTTTTTTTTTTTTTTTAAGAAGTTGTTCAGTTTTTCGCCTAATTTGTAACGGCTGATTCATACGAACATCATGTGAACAATGTGGGTTTGTTTCTTTGATGTGAGAGAGATATCGCGCTCAAGAGTTTGTAACACAGGGTCAAACAGTCAACCAAAGTTTTGAGAAGGTTGTTACACGACGTACAGAGGAAAGGTCCTGAATTTTGGTAAACAGGTGACTGGTTCTTCCATCATGAGAACACATCTACCCACACAGCGAGTGTTAAGCCATTTAGAAGAAAAAAAGTTGCATGACACGCTTACCGCAACATTCCATGCAACTTTTTTCATTTTCCTTGGGTTATAAGAGGCTTCAAAAAGGAATACGTTTTACCGCTGTAGAAGAGGTGAAACAAAAAAAAAAAAAAAAGGGGGGGGGGCAGAAGTACTGAAGTTTCAAAAGTGAATTCCTGTTTCTTTTGGGTACCCCCCTCATTCGTTAAGCTTTTAAATTGTATGCGCAATATATGTTTTAATGTATGTGGGAAACGCATATACAAACCCATACATTTCCCACTGACTGCAAAGCGTAAAAAAAAAAAAAAAAAAAAGGACGGAAACGCTTGCTTGGCTAAACAGTCAAAAGCATGCATCATTACGGTTAACCCACTATAGCCTATTAGTTCCTGGAACACTACATTTTCATCTATTTTTTTAAGTAAACGATGTGTACGTTTGATGGACGACCATATGACAGTAAGGACGGGCCCAGAGCTACAGTAATCAAACACAATCTGACTAAACTAATAATGCACAAGCAGTTGTGCCGCTTGTGTCTTATTGCGCAAACCTCCACAATGCAGGCAAAAAACGAAAGCGAACCCTAAAAGTGAATAACCTGTAGATCTCCCTTTAGCAGCGATCACCCCATCTAGTCTGCACTGAAGGGACAAGTGTATGCACAGAAGCAGCACTCCTATAGCCATACGGCTGGGACACAGTCTTAAGATGCAACAACCACCAGGGTACGGATCCAATCCCAAAGACAACAGTAATAGAAACAAGGTGGCAGCATCCAATGGTGCAAAAAAATCCAAAGCTTATGGGAAAATAAACGCATTGGATTTTTTTGCACCATTGGATGCTGCCACCTTATTTCTATTACTGTAGTCTGCACTGAAGAATGCCAGCCGTAATCTTACAACAGCTCCACGTTTCATCTGATTTAATGATTGGTGGGCTTTACATAAGGGTCTTACTGAAAAACTTCATCTTTGTGTTTAGCTCTCCCAGAATGGCCAGGGCCTGAAGGACGGATCCCAGTATGGGTGCAGAACTGGTTTCATCATTCGATGGCAGAGTGCAGAGGTGCAGCTCCGTCTTCAAGATCATTTCCAAACTTGAGTAATCTGCAACAAAAGAGACAAGTGATAAAGAAGTAAATTCCCTGCATAGTCCAATACAAAAAGGGAAGAGGCGGCAGAGCGCAGCATTCGGGTTATCATCAGGACTGGGTTATATCCAGACAGACGACTGAGCACAACATAGAGGTCCAAAAACAAATCAGTGGAATGAGGGGCCGCGGTCCACCCCTCAGTGAGAGGAGTTGTGGGGAGCGTGCTCAGCTGGACGTCACATATAAACCCTGCTCTTCAGCTGTTGCGGTGACAAAGGACAGGCGTCCCCCAGTCAGCTGTTACTGGATAATAATTTAGCAGGCGTATTAACAATCTGCATCGCTATTTGTTACATCTGTACCTAATGCAATTGGTAAATTGATCATCCATGGCCATGAATGAAAGTCTGACCCGGAACAGGACTAGGAAGAGACCGTAAGAGCGCACAAACCGCGAGTAAATCAGGTAAAACGCGTAAAGCAGTGGTCAAGGACTAGAAAAACATAGCCACCTTCTTCCAAAAAAGCACCACGTGTCCATCGGTTGTGTCTACTATAGCACAACAGAAGTGAATGGGGACAAGCTGCAATACTACTTACAACCTGCGAACAGGTGTGGTGCTGTTTGCAGAAGAGACCCAGCCAGGTGGTTCTAATCCTGGACAACCACATTAAAAATACATTCAATGTTTGGCTGATCGCTTCCATCCTTTAGAACAGATATTTCCAGGGTGAATCCACAGCACAACCCACATGTGGAACATGCAGATTTACTGTGACTTTCTCTCCACTACAGTTAAAGCGCTGACGTCTGCTATGAAAATTAGCAACAGGAGCCAGCATGTCCCAGATTCAAGAATCTGCATCACAGGTCAGTCTTGGTGCAGTGGTTAAAATCTCACCCACGTGCCTAGCAGTGCCATTCACTGTGGATTTTACTGGCACAAATCCGCTGCATTTGCATTTAATGTTGACCTGCCATTCCATAGAGGTTGGTACCTTTGGATGGAGGCAGCTTCCACACTGCCAGCTTCTGCCACTCCTCCCCGAGGTGGTACAACATGTTCTGCTTCTGCACGGTGAGCTCTATTCCCAGAGATTTCAGCACCTTCAGTTCAAAGCCTTTCCGGGACTTGAGGATTTTCAGACAGTTTTGCGCCTTTGATTTAAAAAAATAAATAAATTTCAAATACTATAACCCCTTAGTGACCAAGCCTGTTTGCGCCTTAATGACCAGGCCAAATTTTGCAAATCTGACATGTGTCACTTTAACATGGAAAAACACCAGAAAGGTTTTGCATATCCAAGCGATTCTGACATTGTTTTTTCGCCACATGTTGTGCTTCATTTAGGCGGAAAAAATAGACCGATAGAAATTGTGTTTATTTATTAAAAGCGCCAAAATTGGGAAAATTTTGAAAAAATCGTCATTTTTTCACATTTCCAACTGCAATATCTTAAATATGTGCAAACATAATATAGAAATTTTTGCTAAGATTTATATTTCCACCCGTTTACTTTATTTTGGGCGCACATTGGAAAAACTTTCGTTTTTTTTTAACTATTTAGGAGACGTACAAATTTAACATTACTTTTTAGCATTTTGAGGAACACTTTGTTTTCCTATACCAAGCCGAGATTGGAAAGGCTCATGAGTGTCAGAATAATAGATACCCCCCCAAATGACCTCATTTTAAAAACTACACCCCTTAATGTATTCACTGAGGGGTGTCATGAGTATTTTGACCCCACAGTTTTTTTTCAGGAATTAATTCAATTTAGAGGAGAAAAAGTAAAATTTCATATTTTTGCAAATCTGTCATTTTAAAGACATTTTTTTCCTATAGTTTACATGAAAATCAGGATTTACACCCCAAAATGGATACCCCTATTTCTCCCGTGTTCAGAAATATACCCATTGTGGCCCTATTGTTATATCTGAGTCCACAACGGGGCCCAAAATGAAAGGAGTAGTCAGTGTCTTTCAAAACAGAAATTTTGCTTGAAGTCCTTTTAGGCCCCATAGCACACATGTAGAGTTCTTGAGCGCCCAAAACCATAGAAAACCCCCACAAATGACCCCATTTTGAAAACTAGACCCCTTAAGGAATTTATCTAGGGGTGTACTGCATATTTTGACCCCACAGTTTTTGAATGAATTCAAATCAAGCAAAAGGAAAAAATTGTGATTTTCGTTTTTTCGGCAATTCTGTCATTTTAAAAACAGCTTTTTTTGTACAGCACACATATGAAGGAAGACTTGCACCCAAAAATGGATACCCCTGTTTGTCCCGTGTTCAGAGACATACCCATTGTGGCCCTAATCTTATGTCTGGATACACAACGGAGCCCAAAATGAAAGGAGCGACCGGTGGCTTTCGGAACACAAATTTTGCTTGAAGTCCTTTTAGGCCCCATTGCCCACTTGTAGAGTTCTTGAGCGCCCAAAACCATAGAGAACCCCCACAAATGACCCCATTTTGAAAACTAGACTCCTTAACGAATTTATCTAGGGGTGTACTGCGCATTTTGACCCCACAGTTTTTGAATAAATTCAAGCAAAGCAAAAGGAAAAAATTTGGATTTTTGTTTTTTTGGCAATTTTGTCATTTTAAAAACAGCTTTTTTTGTACAGCACACATATGAAGGAAGACTTACACCCCAAAATGGATACCCCTGTTTGTGCTGTTTTCAGAAATATACCCATTGTGGCCCTAATCTTATGTCCGCATGCACAACGGGGCCCAAAATAAAAGGAGTAATCGGTGGCTTTCAGAACATAGATTTTGCTTGAAGTCCTTTTAGGCCCCATTGCCCACTTGTAGAGTTCTTGAGCGCCCAAAACCATATAGAACCCCCACAAATGACCCCATTTTGAAAACTAGACCCCTTAACGAATTTATCTAGGGATGTACTGCATATTTTGACCCCACAGTTTTTGAATAAATTCAAGCAAAGCAAAAGGAAAAAAATAGGATTTTCATTTTTTGGGCTATTGTGTCAATTTAAAAACAGTTTTTTTTGTACAGCACACATATAAATGAAGGCTTTCACCCCAAAATGGATACCCCTGTTTGTCCCGTGTTCAGAAACATACCCATTGTGGCCCTAATAGACTTACAGGACCCATGGCTAGGCCTACAATGAAAGGAATACCCGTTGGATTTCAGGGTACCACTGAATAAATTTCAGGCCCCATTGCCCACTTATCGAGCCATTGAGCGGCCAAAACTATAAAGAACCCCCTCAAATAACCCCATTTTGAAAACTAGACCCCTTAACGAATTCATCTAGGGGTGTACTGCGTATTTTGACCCCACAGTATTTGAATGAATCTAAGCAAAGCAGAAGGAAAAAGTTACGATTTTCAATTTTTTTGGCAATTTTTTCAATTTAAAAACAGTTTTTTTGTACAGTGTACATAGGAATGAAGACGTTCACCCCAAAATGGATACCCCCGTTTGTCCCGAGTTCAGAAACATACCCATTGTGGCCCTAATCTACTTACAGGACGCATGGCAAGGCCTATAAAGGACGGAACACCCGTTGGATTTTAGGGCACAACTGAATACATTCCAGGCCCCATTGCTTATTTGTACAGAATAAAGATTGACTCCCTAAAAATTCCCCCCCTCCCCCTCCACGCCCTTTTTGGCGTTCGCAAATCTTAGATAAAAGTAAAAATGTGAACTGTGTAGTATTTCCGAAGACAGGGGTAATTACGGAGGCTGGTTGGAATGGGCCCATGGGGCAATAAAACCGGGTATCCCCCCCCCCCCTCTCATGCTTTTTGGGGGTATTTCATGACCTCAGTGGCGGGTATGGGGTGTAAAAAGTGGCGTTCCGTGAGTCTCCGTAAGCTTGATGAGGTGCGGCGGTCTCACACAGAAGGCGCTCAACAAGGTGCTCCTGGAACTGCAGGAAAGCGAGCGTTCCCGGGGCTTCTTGTAAAATACGTATCACAGGTAGCTGTCTGAATAACGCCGGGTTCACGCGGGTGCAGGCGGAATCCGCTTGCGGAGGGCCCGGCGGATCCCATCTGTGAGCCCGGCTGTGACCCTGCGTACGGCTGCGTAATGTACTGCGCATAACTGCCTACTCACACAGGCGGTCATGCACAGTACACCTTTGTTTGTATTTCCCGCACCGTCGCTTAGCGATGACACGGGTACCCGCAGCCCGTATACAAGGTAGTTGCGTATGGACTGCGGGTATATCCGCGACCATGGAGCACAATGGGCTCTATGTTGCCGATTCCGCAGTAAAATAGAACCTGCTGCGTTCTCTTTTCTGCGAGTGGATTACGCAATTCTGACCCGCTAATGTGAGCGGAATTGTGTAATCCAATGCGATTGATCTGCGTATTACCACGGATCAGACGCATGCGGAATCCGTCATTCCTATCCGGTCATGTGAGACCGGCCTATGGTAGATCGCTACCTTTTTATCACGTGACCGGGGACCGCTCAACGAGGCCACCCGTCACTGCTCCAGGCTCTCGGCGACCGTTGGTCGCCGGGAGCAAGGAGATTTTAAGTTTCCTGGGCTCCCTGACTCCTGCGCATGTGTCCGGCTTTTTGCCGGCAATCGCATGTGCAGAATCCTGGAAGGTCCACGGAGGAAGATCGCGTCGGGGTTCAAATACGCAGGCCTCCGGTAAAAAGATTCATCTCCTCTCACCGATCGCATCAGTGAGGGGAGATGAAACTTCAAATTTTTTTTTTTACTTTTACGTGATCGCCATTATTGGATAATGGCGAACACGTGACCAGGAACCGCTCACCGCGGACCCCCATTAAATCTCCATGCTCTTGGCTACGTTTTGTAGCCAGGAGCAGGGAGAATTTAAATTATACTGGCAATCCACAGCTTTTGCGCATGCGCCCGCCATTTTGGCGACGGGCGCGTGTGCAGAAGCTGTGGTAAGGTCCGCGGATAAATCTGGGGGCCTTAGGTACGTACTTTCATCCTCCCTCACGGATATGATCCATGAGGGGAGATGAAACATACGCTTTTTAAACGTTTAAAAACTTTTTTTTACTTTTTTTTTTTTTACTTTTTTACACTTTTTTTTCACTTTACATGATCACTGTCCTCCATTGGATGACAGTGATCATGTCCCCGGTATAATCTCTCTGCTCCTAGCTACACATGGCAGCCAGAAGCAGAGGGATTTTAAATTCCCCGGGGCTCGAGCCCGTCTGTGCACGCGCCCGATGTCAATCATCGGGCGCGCATGCGCAGACGGGGATTCGGGTCCCGGGACATCGGGACACCGCTGAGGACTGGGGGTGAGTATTTTCACCTCCCCTCATGGATCCGATCCATGAGGGGAGGTGAAACTGACTTTTTTAAAACTTTTTTTTAACTTTTTCGCGATCGCCGCTAACCATTGGATAACGGCGATCGCGGTACCGGGGACCGCTCACCGCAGTCCCCGCTGACATCTCCTGCCTCCCGGCTACCTACAGGAGCCGGGAGCCAGGAGATTTTAAATCTCCCGCGCCGCCGGGCCTTCTGCGCATGCGGCTGACGTAATGCCGCCTGGCGCGCATGCGCAGAAGACCGGCTTCGGGCCCCGGAGCGGCAGGAGAGCGGGGAGCAGCGTGCAGGACCTGGGTGAGTAATTTCAGCTGCTCCGATGGATCCGATCCATCAGAGCAGCTGAATCTTTAACTTTTATGTACTTTTATTTACTTTTTTTGCGATCGGCGCTATACATTGCATAGCGCCGATCGCAATGCCGGGGGGGGGCTCCGAACAGCCCGGGATGACAGCTCCATGCTGTCAGCTACCTGCGGACACCGACAGCATGGAGCTGTCACGTCCACAGCCCGAGGGGCACTATTCTCTGCAGGAAGCATGTTTTTACGTCCTCAGAGAATAGAGCCCACTTCGGGAGGACGTAAAAACACTATGGGCTGGTCGTTAAGGGGTTAAAGCGAACAACCCCTTCTCTAAAGATCGGCACCCCAGGGACCCGTTGATCCACCCGTCCCTGGAACCACCAGTGATCAGCAGTCATCGACAAGAAATGCTTTACCATATAATTTGTATAGTATTACACACTGGTCAATCAAATAAGACGGCTGACAATGTATAACATGGGTGTGCTGTATCCGCCATCCTGAGGTCACTCCTCTATCACATCCATATGCACCAAGAGCATACGGGCATCTTGGATCTTTCTTTTTGGGTGATGGCCATCAATCACTTGAAAATTAACAAAAAGTAAACAGCTATTGCTCTAATTCGTTTGAACGAATTTTGAGTGAGAATGGTTACGTGTGAATGAACCATTACATACACCCTATAGCACTAACAAAATGAAGCACCTGCCCCTAAGGGGTTAACCAGTGCCGGATGTGATATTAATCTATTTCACAAGTCTTCTTTTTCATGCATTTTTCCTGTTTTTTTTTTTTACCCTAAATTAAAGTCAAAATAGGTTACCTTTGGAAGAAAATCCATCACGGGTTCACCCCTTTCACAGCGGATACCCTGTATGGTTACTGGTCACATTAGGATGATATAGGGTGTATGCTATTGCTCCTCCTTTTTGTCTCCGTTTTTAACAATTTAATAAAGGCTACATTTTTTCTTTGTAACGAACAGCGGATTGTTCTGTGGTTACTCATTGGGGTAATATTATATGTAGGCACCCATGATTTTAAGCTAGATCTTCAATATCATATTGATGAGTCGGTCTCCTAGCACCCCCAACCCATCAGCTGTTTGCTAGAGCTTCAGTTGCATCAGACCAGGCCGGCTCCGTACGCTGAGCAGTGACCTGGAATGGTAGCGCATGCAGTCCCGTTCACTTGGATTGCAGAGTTTGCAGTGCTGTTCGTGGTTGCCCTACATTGGCTATAGTAGTTCCAGGACTCCCATCAAGCTAGGTCATCAATATTAAAGTCCCAGAACACAAGAGTTACCTTCTCGAGTTGCTCAGCAGCAGTGATGTAGTTCCTCTCAGACAATGCAGTGTTATATTTGTCTATGGCGTTATTGAACTGAAAGAAAACACAACATGTTAAAGGATGAAGTGTAAACCACCGGACGGGTTATTATATAGTGTGCGGTAAAACATAAGAGAACAGTAAAAAGAGCAGAGCCAATACACAGAGAGATAACTATATAGTAAGGCACAGAGTCCCCGCAGGCTGATGGTGAAGTTGTCCAACATAAAGGTCTTTTAGAACTATTACACCATTGATAAGCCTCATTTAGCTAATGGTACATTTACACGGGACAACCGCAGTCTCAACAAGCGCACGAGCGAGTGACGTCACCGTCAAACATTTAGGCAGGCAGATCATCGCTAAGAAATCGCTCACCTCTCACTCAGCTCTTCAAATTCTATGTGACACTGAGCGAGGAGCGTTTAGACGCAGCAAGAAGGGAGCGAACCAGCGCTGATTTTTATGTTGGGTGAAACTGAGTGAAAAGTAAACGGATAGAGATCGATGGCTTTGCATGTAGAGGTAACGATTATCGCGCATTTTCGTCCGTTTGAATGAATTTTGCGCAACACTTGTTACGTGTAAATAGCCCTTTAATCAGCTTGTATATAAGCAGTAGGAGAGAACCAATTAGCCATAGAAGTCAATAGATACAAAGCGTAACCATAAAACAAAGGGAACCTGGTCAGAACCTAAAGGGCCATTTACACGTAACGACTGTCGTGCAAAATTCGTTCAAACGAATGAAAATGTGCGATAAGCGTTACGTCTAAATGCAAAACATCGCGCACTACTCGTTTACTCTTCGCTTGTCACTCAGTTTGAACCAACATAAAAGTCATCGCTGGTTTGCTGACTTCTCGCTGCGACTAAACGCTCCTCGCTCAGTGCATCACTGGGACCACTGAGCGAGAAGTGAGCGATTCTCAGCGATGATCTGCCTGTCTAAGCGCTCTGCACAAGCAACTAGCAGCACCCTTATCTGCTCGTGCGCTCGTTTAGACAAATATCGGCCAACGTAAATGAACCATAAGAAAAAGGTTTGGAAAATCTCTGCGGTAGCTGCAAGCCAGCTACCAAAACGACAAACAATTGGGGGGGGGGGGGGGGAGGGGGTTCTGTGTCCCCCAATAAATGCGACGAGGGATGGATTTTATGGTAACAAATATCCTGTTTTCTCGTCAATGTCATTGGGGGACACAGAGACCCTGGGACGACGTAAAGCAATACCCACGGGGCCGAAAAGGAGAAGAGGTGAGCGCAGGCAGTGTACTACCACCTGCAAACCCTTTGCACCCAAACTAGCCACTAGATCATGTAGAAAGAGTCCAGCAAGAAGGCAATAACTACAAGCAGGCTGCGATGACTGCATAGTTACGTCTGATGCCGATACTGGTAGTAGCACATTATATGATGCACTATACAGCCACGTAGTCATGGCAGATGGGGAGACGTCCATGAAGGACTTATCCCCCTTGCTGGGAAGATACAATGATGCCCAGATTAGATAGATACTTTTTGAACATCATGGAGTGGCCGATACCCCTGACTTGTAGTCAAGTCAGCTGTTGAGACTACCAGTGATACGACTGCTCTAATGATGGAGCTCAGTGCCCGCAAGAGAGGCACAGCTCGCTTGGAGGTACTAACACTTTTGTTGTACTTTGTGTTGCCCCCCCAGTGGCAGTAGCTATACCCCAAGATCTCTGCATCCCCCAATGACATGGACAAGAAAAAGACAGTGTTTGAAGAGACTAAGGTTACATCCACACAGGAGCAGCCATAACCATAAAGCGTGCCCAGACCTCCTGCAGCTGCCCCAGCACTCCCAGGATCATGGTGTTCTTCTCCAGCTGATGCTTCAGTTCTGTGAATTCACTGATGGCCACTTTTAGTTCATTCTGAACCTGAATAAACAGAAATATTTTTGCATTCACGTATATATTTCATCATTCACATGTACGAAATCAGCGTATCAAGTGTTTAAAAAAAAAAAACACGACCCTAAAGTAAGCACCCATTTAGTTTATTATACCCAATTCCAGATTCTTCCATTGATGGACCCTCTGAGCGCAGGAATTTATTGTTTTGTCCTCGCCACCTGCGTATCCACTGAATCGAGACCTCTAGGAGTATCTTGGACCCGCGCCTATTGCGTCCCCCCCCCTCCCCCCATGGACGTCTCTTTGACAGAGTGTCACGTCCATCGTGTCTACATCTGCAGGGACCATAGCTGTGAGGGCCTGCCTTTTAGGTCAGGTGGCCCACACCAGACGAGTCCCCTCCGGTGTATTTTCTTACATTCCACTGACTCTTCCATTCTAGAGGTGCTGTCTTTTACCTATTTGTTTACATTCACAGCATCAGGAGCCAAATCTAAGAGCCCATAGAGAGGAACAGGGTCTAGTATGACCTAAAGGAACACATCGCTGGAGTAAGCAGGACTACGCAGCCATCCCACTGACACGAGGACAGGTCCTCCTCCATTTTTAGATAAGGATCAAGGATTTGCTGGTTGATGCGCTACTTGTAAGGTATTCCCCCCATGACGACCACCCCTCCCCATATACCCCATGGTCTGCTGCGGACCCCTCTATAAGCCCCGCTGCACAGACTCCAGCGCTCACCTCATTCTCTATTGTTGACTTTAGAAGTTCCACATCCCTGTTGAGATTGTTTACTTGTGCCACGAGGTCTTCAGCGCTCTGCATGCCGGGGAGGAACTCGTCGTACTTCTTATTAATCATGTCGCAAACTTCACCCTGCAAAGATAAAAATGGCTATAATAAAACCCGACATTTTAATAAGGGAGTTAGTTCCCAAAACATTATGGGACCTTACAAGCACCGTCACATTGGCTCACTTTACCCAGTAGGAAAGGAGAAGGGTACCCTTCTTCAGTCATGCTGGGTGGAACAGTGAGGCTGGGTTCACACGGGGCGTATTCTCGTCGGAAATCTCGCAGTTCGGCTGCAGCAAAAACCGCGAGATTTCCGCTGGGAGAACCGCTCGCTTTTCCGTTGCGGCCGGCGCTCCATAGAGGAGAGCGCGGCCGCGCCGAAAATAAACAAAAAAGAAAAGTAAATAGACATGCTGCATCTTCTGAAACCGCGGCTGCAGCGGCCGCGGTTTCAACCGGACTTACCGCAGCAGATTGGCCGTCCCGTGTGGACGAGATTTCTGAGAAATCTCGTCCACATGGCTGGCTAATCCCGAGATTAGCGGCCGGATTTGCCGTGGCCAAATTCCGCGCGGCAAATCCGCCCTGTGTGAACCCAGCCTGATGGAGCTGGGGACAGCAGGAGAAGTGGAAGGAGCCGGGGACAGATGCCATCTTCCACTTCTGCTGTCCCCAGCGCCGTCACTGTCCCACCCAGCGTAACTGAAGAGGATCCCCCCGAAATGCGTATCCTTTGCTGGTTTTTAATATACTTAATAAAAGAGAAGTTGGATAATATATCCTACCGTCCGCTTATCATCAGTCTTTTCCTTCTAGAGTTTTTCACTTTCACTTCTACCCAGTGACGGTATTAGTCATCCATCTGTCAGGATTATATGGCTAGGTTCACACAGGGTGGATTTGCCGCGGAAATTCTGCCCAGAATTTCGCCATGGCAAATCTGCCGGCGGACACTAATCTCAGGATTAACCAGCCATGTGGATGAGATTTCTCAGAAATATCGTCGACACGGGACTGCCAATCCGCCGCGGCAAAGCTGGCGCTCCGCCGTGGATTCCCTCTATGGGAGCACCGGCCGCAACGGAGAAGCACGCGGGCCAGGCCACTCCAAAACCCGCAGCTATGTGCCACGGTTTTTGAAACAGGGCTTTCTTGGCGGAAATCTTGCCCTTTTTTTTCAGTGCAGCCAGACCGCGAGATTTCCAGGCCGGATTCCACCTGTAAGTTTATGAAGTGCAGCAATATGGCCGCCCATCATGTTGACACTTTTGCAAAAATGGCAACTATAGGTAAACAAAGAAAAGCCTGTAAGGCTGCTGCATGCTACTACCATAGTTCTTGGTACGTGAGGCTCATTAGCTCTATAACTAAAAGTGTGAAGTTTTGCTACTGTTTTTGGCTCCAAATCCTTAAAAGCAATATTCCTTGCTTGGACACATCTGATGGGTGCCGGTACCTCCTGTAGGACCTCCACCCATCTCCAGGATGACGTTCCCCCATCCACGTAGCAACTGAACGGAGGGAACTGCTGGACTCACCGTGCTTCTCGGGAGATATGGAAAGACTGTAGCACAGCGATCTCGGCCGTTCCCATAACCCTGCCCACCTATATACTCAGCCACAACCTGGATGTGGTGGGACAGGGACCCCCGATACGGAGATACAAGAAGGGTTCACCTCTGGGACCCGCTTGTATATGCTGTAGGTCAAGAGTAAAATATGAAATGCCCCAACGTGGTATTTTTTGTAGTGACGCTTTTTTTGCCTCACTTTTGCTGTGTTATTTGGGTCCATGGTGTGTTTGTCCCCCAATTGCAGCATGCTCTGGGAACTGCGCTTTTTCCTATAGGCTTCTCTATAGGAAAAACACCAAAGACAGGTAGTACCCAAAAAAAAAAAAAAAACCCATTCAAATTTTCTTTCCTTTTTTAAAAAAAAAAAAAAAAAAACTCCAGCAAATAGACTATCTGGAGAATCCTTACAGGGGACCGGTCATGTCCTCCGCCAAGCGGAGCAGGCGGCATCACGCACACACGGTTGCCCACAATGTCTCCCGTCCATTTCATAGCCAAATGCAACTCTATTGTCAGGTGGACAATCTCCACCAGTGTCAGACGTCCCAACAGCCATTCCCACAGGGTGGTGGGGACCGCCCACTCGAAATTGGGAGCAATTGTGAAGGTTAAAACCAGGGAAGCAGTCCCATTTTGGTGGAGTTGGTAGAGACGTACAGACTGCTATATACACACCGGTATATATAATAAAAGATACCTGGATGAGGCGTGAGGTCGTCCGTGATGGAGGCGATATTATTTCTGACTGCACAAATGTTCCCTACGTTTTTGTTGAAATCTTCTCCTCACTTGCTAAACATATTGTGTATTGCAGACAAGCCGCGCTCACACGGCGGATTCCAATTGTGAAATCCGTGATCGGCATCCACAGCAAATTAAAAAACAAACAAAAAAAAGCATGTAAATTTGATTTTTCGTTCACACTCTCAAATAGGAATTGCATATTCCGTGAGCAGAAGAAAAATCGGAGTGTGGTGTATTTTGCTGCAGATGGCCCACATTGAAGTCTATAGAAGCCGTCTGACCCGTAGCCCATACGCAATTACCATTGTGTATGGGGCGCAGATGTCTGCGTCATCACAAATGTTCCAAAGAAAAACCCTGTACTGCGCATGACCGCCGGCGAGCCGCCGCAGTCACCCGCAAGACAAGAAAATAAGGTACGCAGGGTCACCGGCCGGGCTCACAGCTGGACTCCGGTCCGCCCGTGGGAGCCGGCCTTACAGTTTGGTGAAGTTTTGTATTCCAAATGTAATTTTGTGTTTTTAATCCCTGATTATTTCATCATATCGGTGATAAAAGCCCGAAGTTACCAGATTTATACAGCAAGTATATCGCTTACAAACATAAGTCCCGTGCGGAGGAGTAGGGATTGTCAACTCCTATAAAACAGCGGAAGACTTATTATAGAGCAGGTGTGAAGGCTCTATAATAGGCCTGTCCTACATAATCACATATGACATTGTATGATGTGGCGGCCTGCTTGCTGGTGGTTTCCAGGCAGCAACAAAACGTAGAACAACCAGATGCTTAAAGATACAGAGACAACGGACGGATCATCACCAGCTATACAGTCCGATGTACAAAGGGGGAACGTCACTTTAATAAGGTGACACCAGTTAGGCCAGATGCACACGGCTGGATTCACCCTGCAGAATCAGGAGCAGGCGTCCACCTCCGGACTCCACAGCAAGTACCGCCATAGCACGCTACGGAATAATGCTTTTTGAGTGGAAATCAACAGCGATTTTCTGCTCACAGGAAAAAAAAGAAAAAAAAAAACATTTGCAGCATGCTCTATTTTATTGCAGGCTGAAGTCAATGCAAGCCGTCCGTCCCGCAGCCCTTCTACAATCATTGCAAAAAGGCTGTGGGATCTGCGGGATCCGCATCATCGTCTAGCGACGGTGTGGTCAAATATGTACTGCGCATGTCCGCCAGCCTATCTGCAGCACAGAGGAAAAGAATCCGGACAGGTATGGGGGGGCACAGGGTCGCATCCCGCAAGCGCAATCCAACGCAGTCGTGTGCAGGCGGCCCTAAAAATCCTATAATTGCCATCCATTATACAATTGAAGAGCCGGTAAAAGTTTTACTAGAACAGGTCTGGTTAGCAGCTGCCATGATTACTGCTGCCGCCGAGCTCCTCCGGGCAGAAGCATGTGTCACAGCTGGATATAGTAACATGACATTACTGGCGTCACGTTACCAACCGCCTGCCAGGGACTGCGGCCCACCACAGATAGATCCACACCGACGGGCTCCGTGAATACAATGGAAGCCATCGGCGTTACTAGCAAGAATAAGGGCGGCTTCAGACATGCATTCACAAAGCGTTACATCTGAAAGCGCTGCGTTTCATCGTGGTTTCGCACTGCGTTTTTGAACATATGTTACGGTGCGTTAAAAACTGCTGTATGATTGTGATAGGGTTTGTTAAGCGCTAAAACGCACGAAAATAGAGCGGATAGCGCTTGAAAATCGTAGCGCTTCTAACGTGCCAGTCTGCGGACCGCATTGAAATCAATGGCGGCGTTGTACCGCTAACCGTGGTAAAATGCGGGCTGTGTGAGCGTGACCGAAGGGCGGCTGTACACGGATATATGAACATGCGCAAAATCCACAAAATAGAACCCATTTATATCAATCCGTTCATTCTCTTTTCCCCTTTTCTCGTGCGCACAAAAAAAGAACCTGCTCTATTTTGTGCGCATTTGCTTACCAAATAGTCCCATAGAAGTCTATGAGGAGCGCAAATATGCAAAAGGATGCGCGATTATAAAGTGCAAAACCACGGAGGAAAGAACACATCTGGGGGAGGGGTCACGGGCCCTGCATGCGCAGAAGAGTATAGGAAAATGTAAGCCATGTTCACAGCACAAATAAGTTGCGAAAAAATACGAGAAAGGGCTCAGATTCCCCAACAGAGGCTTCCAACTTGGCTATTCAGGCTACTACATCCAGCACACAGCAGTATAAGCCTCTCTGTGCAGATGTTGCTCTTGGTCAGATTTGAACCCGCGACCCCAACGATCACAAGCTGTTCATCACTCAGCTAACCAGGTGAGCGGCGCTACTGGACGGGGAAAGCCGTAGGAAAGGCGAGCACACGTTCCTTCCTTATGGTATGCCATTATCTGCCCCCCATTGTTTGCTCCTTCCTCCATACTGTGTTCTGCACCAGGGGCTTCTGAAGTGCGGCCCGGCCTGACCGCGGTGCATCATACACACACGTCAGAGGTCCGTACATTAAGTGGTGCAGAAGACAGTGTGGACGGGCCCGGACTCCAGAAACCCCTTTAAGGCTGCGTCACACGTGTCGGATCTTCCAAGGCAGTTTCGCACCAAAACCTGCCTCAAAACCCAGAGCACTTGGTGCAGATTGTGGCACGATTCTGCAGCAGGGTTCACCTTTTTTGTGAAGGTTTGATGATGGCTGCGGATCCGCATCAAAATCTGCACCAAATGGTTAAAAAACTGGTGAAAACGAGTAGTAAATCCACCACGTGTGAACAGACCCCAATCCGGACATTAGACGGTGAGCCCTACGGACTACAGGGGCTGAAGGGAGTGATAGTCTGCGGAGCATCCTGCAGAGCACACAGGCGCTAGAAAAAGGATCAATTCTAATTACTGAGAGGCCAATCGGAAAATCCCACACACAACGCCATCGGCACGGAGAGCGCCTCCAGCGCTGACCGGGTTGTCAGGCGGTATTGGGCCTGATATAGCGCTCACCAACGTCCGTTTTACCCGCAGACGCAAGGCGATTTTCAGTCAAATACTCTTCGTATCGCTTCTGTCAAAGTCTGATCGTTTCACACGCGATAAGCCAAGCGATGTATTTAAGGTCCCATTGAAATCAGTAGGCGATGCAATCCGAAGAACACGGAAAAAAAAAAGTGCACACCGCAATTTTTTCCTCGCAGCATCGCTGTGCTGTAGTTAATATTCGCACGTGTTTTGTGCGTTTCGCAAGCCACGAAACTTGCACGAGATTCTCGCCCATGTGAAACCAGCCCAGCACTCCCTTTTTTTTTTTTTTTTAAACACCTCTTAGGGTATGGTTACATGCCAGTAATTTGACGCAGAGTCCGTGTTTCCCGGGCCGTAGTCTGCAGAGCCCAGATTTGAAATCCACACATAGAAAAAATAAGTAGCGACGCATCACTTATAGCGCGTGCGGAGTTCCTCATTGAGAAGCATCACACGGACATACTTGTGCATGGAACTTTTGTGTTCGCCATACACAGAACATAGAATCCATTGACTTCAATAGGTTTGTTCACGCGTACACATTTGGCGAGCGCACGGCGGTTGCTCAAAATAAAACGCAGCAAGCTCCATTTTCCTGCACATTTGCGCAGTGAAAGAACTCATATTAAAGCCATTAAACCGCTCGGCCGTTTCAGTGGCTGACAGCAGCGGTGCGGTTTTTTTTTCTTGCGCACGCAAAAAGTAAATACGTATCCGCTCATGTGACACAGGCCTTAGTCAGAGAGCCCCGATTCACCTAAAAGCGGACCTGATCTAAAGTACTTTCTACCTATACACCCCATAGGTGACAAATGCTAGATAGGTGGGGTGCGACCACGGGGAACCCTCGCACAGGGGCGCCTGTTCTACCGCCATCACATGCTAAAAGCAGCCAAATAATACACTCTTTGTAAAGCCTCATGCTGCATGGGAGCTAGTATCGCAGGCTCACAGCAGGTGGCTGCAGATTTCTCTCCTTGCTCTTCCCCGCCCCTCTACATTGACATAACATAGCGGCTGTTCAGTACTGAACGGCTGCTATTTACACTGAACGATCAGCGTTCAGCTCATTGTAGTGAACAAGGAGAGAAATCTCTTGCAGCCGCCCCGACCCTGCTGGCCGCTCTGTCAGAGATACTGGCTCCTGTGTGACAGCATGGGACGAATGTCGGACATCGGGTATTAGTGTATCTTGACGCCACCAGGAAGTCCTGGTGGAGACAAGACTAACTGCCTAGTAACGCCCCAGAAGCTGATTGGCTGCAGAGAAGGCTCGACATCAGATCCTGGCAGCTCAGTTAAATTATCCTGTCCCCTGTGAATGCTCCTGCTTTTCCATCAGCGGCCCTCAAATATCCACTGCAGGTGTCCCCTCCCGGCTTCCCGGGTGTTAATTGTTCCATGTTCTGCTCACCGCCGACTTGACAGCTCCCGTCCCGCCTCGTCTCCACGGATCCTCAAAGCTCCGTTATGTCATGCACGCCGCCGGCTGGATATCCACAGCACTGCTAGATGTATTGCAGCTTCCTGTGTGTTGACTGCTGGCTGCCGTGGAGGGTTAGGGTTGGGGGCTGATGTTATTTTTAGGCTTACATTATTAGTTGTTAATATTTCCATCTTGTAACATGCAATGATTTACAACTAATAAAGTCAGGCTAAAGGAACATCATCGCTAACCCTAACTGTCCACAGCAGCCAGCAAGCAATACACAGCGTGCTGCTAGGACCTTGCTGACATCACCCAATCGGGAGCCAGGGGTGTGACAGGTGGTTCCCCCTGTCAAAACCCTAGCTTCCTGGTGGCATCAAGATACACTAACACCCGGAGATCGTTTGCCCAACACTTGTCCCATGTAGTCTGAATTCACACCTCGCTGGCTGTCCATTCATACATTTATCCCAAAGTCCCATCTGACATGCTGAAAACGGGACTCAGGCTGCACCCCGCACGGCTCGTCCACGGTAGGGATTTCCGTTTGAAGTTAGTCTGCCTGCTCCGTTTTTGGAATAGAAAGAGAAAATTCAAATGGAATAGAGCAGTTCTGGTTTTTCCTCTCATCAAGTTGCTTTTTTTTTGGGAAGGTGGGGGTGTAACCCACTGAAATCGATGTGGGGACAAACGGAACTCTGCTTTCGGCTCCAAAAACTAAGCAGACGGGAAGAATTTAAAGGGGAATTCATAACGCAGACGTGGAAGCGCCCGCAGGCTGTCAGTCCTGATCGCAGACCAATCGCTTCCAGCGTCTTGGCCGTTTTCTTCAGGGCGCTCGCGTGCGCCGTGGATGTGCGTACCGCACCCCTAACCCTGGTGCCCATGTCGTTTTGCTTTCTGTTCCCATCCGATGCCCCTTTTCGGACCCCGTTCACATCTGCATTCGGAGCCTTCAGGGTTTTCTCACCCGCCCGTATAGTAGTTACGTAATACGCTGCAGCAAGCGGCCATGGGGTTACACAGTGCCGCCCGCACATATTGCACAAGTTGTGTGTGCAAGATATATCGCAGCATGTTCTATCTTGGCGCATATTACAGGGGTATACACGCCAATATAGTTCATGGGATTGGCGGCCGGCAGCCATGTGGATTGTTTACAAGTGCTCCAACCGAAGGTGTAACGTATGTTATATATATGGCGCCCCAGCCTCTTCTGAAGGCTGCAGGGTCCCACAGAAGCCCCCTGTATACAGCTGTATGCCTGGACGGCGCCTTTAAGGACTTCTATATACTACTGCACAGCACTTACCTTCACTTCTTCCACCCTCCGAGACAGACGACTGATTTTCGTGCCCAAATCCTCCTTCTCCAGACGCCCAGAATGTGCCAACACCTCAGTTACAAAAGACGCCATCCTGCCTGCCAACTCGCAGCTTCCACCGTCCCGGGCGCTGACGGGGCCGCTTTCAAACCAAGGGATTCAACCTACTGAGCGAGGCATGCCGGGGAATGTAGTCCGGCAGTGACTGTGTGCTCGTCTACCCGTGGAAGAATCTTAGTTCACAGCCTACAACAACCGCCATGCATAGCGGCACGGCTGACGACTGCTAAACCTGGCTTGTGTTTGCAAAGGACGATGGGATATGAAGTCCATAAACCGTCTATAGAGATTAACTTTTTAGCAAAAAAGACTACAATACCCGGAGGCCTCAGCGACCTGAATACAGGATAACACGTCACTATAACAAGTGGCTGCTGGGAAGTGTAGTCTGGTAATGTCATGGGACGGTAGAGCGGGTTATAGATGCTGTATATAGGGTTAATGTCGTTCAGATTATGGAGCAGAAGGACCTTTTGGATAATAACAGGTTAAAAAGTGGTTTGTACCCATAGTTGTACTGCACTGCTCTCTTATGGAAAAGCAAAGTACATGTAATGCACTGCCCCCCTGTGGCAAAGTAAAGCATAGTAACTGTACTGCCTCCTGGAGGAAGTAATGAACACTTGCTGAACCCCGCCAAGGCTTCATTAGTAATCATTGCAGAAATCCAGGTAGCTCTAAAGGGTTGACTTTTCTTTTTCTGTAGTTTCTGTATTGCCTTCAAAATCACACTTACTGGGAGATAAAGAGTATTTGAAAGGGAATATGTCTTAAAAAAAACCTTTCGTTTTAATCTTTATTTCACTTAGTACATTTAAAATACTGGTAAACAAATCAGAAAAGCATCCAGAGGAACTTTGGTGCAAAATTCAGTCCACAGTTACTGAAACAGCCAGTAAGCATCTCACCTATAAGAGGAAGGAAAAATGATGCTATTGGTTGTCGGAGCAGACCCTCAGAATAGCCGATAGAAGAAGAGCAGCAAAGGCGGCCGGCAAAAAAGATGAAGCTCAGCAACCAAATGCCGATTGTTCAGCAAGGAAATGGACTGGAATGAGTGTTGCAAACAATTCAAAGCAGAAGCCATGAAAGGCCATATGCGAGGCCTATTCTCATAGGTCAAGATGGCCCGAATCCTTTCATGGCACACAATGGCATGATCAAAGGTAAAAATGGGAAGGAACTGAATGGCCAATCGAGTATCAAGGATAGGTGGAGGGCAGAGGCGTAACTTGAAGCTTCTGGGCCCCGGTGCAAAATCTGTAACAGGGCCCCCTACTATAATGCTTTTTTTTATAGTACTGGGCTCCCAGTATAGAGAAGAGAGGCCTTATGGGCCCCCTAAGGCTCCTGGGCCCGGGTGCAACCGCATCCCACGCACCCACTATAGTTACGCCCCTGGTGGAGGGAATACTCAGAGGAACTATATGCCTGCAACCGCATAACTGGACCATTGCCTAAGGTGGAGCGTGTGGACTTGGAGCCCTCCATTATGGAGTCCGAAGTGGTTATGACAATGAAACAACTAGTCAAAAATAAAGCGCCAGGCATAGATAACATACCAGCAGAGCTATTGTTGTCAGTGCCAATGAAAACCATCACAGTGCTGTGCCAGGCAGTATGGGCATCCACACAATGGCCACACGACTGGAAAAGATCTGTCTTCATCCCTCTACTAAGAAAGATGACTCCCAGAATTTCTCCAACTACCAAACAATAGCATTCATTCCACATGCAAGTAAGATCCTTCTCAAAATTATACAGGAAAGACTGAGATCAGTAGTCAAAGCAGTTCAGGAAGCCACTATGGGGACACAGATTAATTTGGGATTGACAAAGGCGTCCGACAGGGCTCCATCCTCTCACCCTTCTTCTTTAACCTATATGTGGAAGTGATCATGTCGAAAATGGACCTAGAGGAATTGGAAACCAGGGTGAAAATAGGTGGCAGAAACGTCAACAATCTCCATCGCGGATGACACAACTCTGCTTGCAGAAACAGGAGCTGGTCTGAAACAGCTGAGATGGAAGATTAAAACTAAAAGTGAAAAAACGAGCCTCTACCTGAATTTAAAGACCAAAATTAGGAAGACTGCAAAAAATGGCCAAATTCAAATCAAAATCAACCATGAGGCCATAAAATGTGTGTGAGACTTCATCTTCTTTAGTTTGAAAATTGACCAGGCTGGAGAATCTATGCCAGAGATAAAACGTAGGATAGCATTGGGGTGAAGCGCAATGCCAAACATGGCTAAAATCTAGAAAGTAGAGATATTAGTATAGCAACTAAACACAGGATAGGGAAAGCATTGTTTTCCCCACAGCCATGTATGGATGTAAAAGCTGGACTGCGAAAAAAGCTGATAAAAAAAGGATTGATGCGTTGGAGCTGTGGTGCTGGTGAAAGCTGCTGCGTATGCCCTGGATGGTGAGAGTAACAAACAGAGAAGTCCTGAATTGTATAAGACCCGATGTATCACTGAAGGCCAAGATGACCGGACTCAGACTCACGGATTTTGGTTCGGTTTCGTCTAGAGATGGAACTCTTTGGCAGTGGGGATTTCCCTTTCCTGCTCCCCAACCGTAGAAGGAAAGCAGAATCCCCAACGCAAGTGTGAAACCACCCTTTCATGTGTAATATCTTGCAGTTTTCACTCTGCCCTCTAAGGGTACTTTTACATGGGCCAACTATTAGCTGAAAAATTGTTAAACAAGTGATTTTGGCTGATAGTTGTCCCGTGTAAACGCTAGACCCAACAGTGTTCTGAATGAGAAAGCGCTCATTAGTCGTTAATAGAAATGAAATGACTAGTGAGTGACTTCACACCCAATGTGAACAGTCTTTCATCTTTGAACAACTGCCTGTTTGAAGTGAATGGAGGTGAGCAGCCATAAGATATCCAGCATGCTCCTCTATTGATTCAACTATCGCTCCTGTGTGAAAGCACGCAAGCGACAGTCGTTCTGTGTAAGGTTAGCCTAAGGGCCCTCTCATATGAGCGTTTTGTGGTCATAATACACAATACGGATTTCATATTCACTTTCAAGGAGTAGTGTCTCAACTGGTTTTCTCAGAGGTAGGGGGATTAATATAATTCCTTATCTTGATGACCTCCTAATTATCTTGAACAGCTTGGACTCTATGGAAGAGCACCTGGGGCAGACACTTAAACTATTTTCTGAGCTGGGTTGGCTTATCAATTTTGAGAAATCCAGCCTTAGGGTGCATTTACACTGCTAAGATGATCGCTCAAAAGATGGCTTTTGAGCAATCATTTTGCCTAAACTACTACTTGGCACTAATGCCTATTAGTACCAAGTAGCAGCATGTGAGTCGCCAGGAGTTGTAATCGGGAAACAGAACTCCCGCTGTTTCCTGATTACTTTTGCTTTCATCTGCCGGTGGGGCTAACAGCTGATACAGTTTTATCAGCTGTAATCAGCTCTCCACAGGCAGAGCACAGCGTGCGGTCCTGCTTATCAGCTGTCCTGCTGAACAATGGTCCTCTCACCGAGGGAACCACTAATGATTAAAATGTAACCTTTATTAAATAAAAATTTAAAAATAAACTGCGTGATCACTATAATTTATTCTTATGCCTATTTATTTACAGTTGGCATTAACTAATGGTTTCCAAGAGTCACTATTCCTGTATTAGGACTCATATATGGGTCATTATGTAGTCAGTGTTGTTCTCTATGACTTTGGTCACTTTTATAGAAACAGTGTATCAAATGTATCAAATAATGATTTGACCCACTCAGTCGTTTGGTGTTATCAAACTGTTGTCCAATGCGACAATTACAGGGTAATGCGGGATACTATTGGGTAACATTAACCCTAGAACAACTGTGTCAATCTTAATTATGGACCAGCCTTACATCCACAACTGAGATCACTTATATAGGGGCCAGGCAATGGGTATTTGACACTCATGACTGATGTATTTGGCCAGATAAGTTATAAGCCAGGCTCCTTTGGGAAAACCATATGCTATAAAATTCAGCGTATTCAAAACAAACTGAATGTGTTTGGCTCACATTAATCGATAGACCGCCACTGTCTTCCTGTTTATTTAGCGAAAACAGAAGCGGTTACAAAGGTGGGTATAGAAGACCAAATGCTTATAGCTGTGCAGTCTCTATTAGCCCGTTCTCCTTGTACTGCTTATCACCATCAAATACAAGGGAGGTGTTGGAGTCAGATAGATGTCTAATTGGAATCCATCAAAACTCCTTAACTGTCCCTTGTAACTATTTTATAAACCCATCGACATTTCTGCAGTTAATGATAATCTAACTGCGTCATCAGGATGGCAGCTATGATAAGTATAGATGTAGACAGCCAGACCGGCTGCTCATTTACTCACTACAGGGATCTAGCAGAGCTGTCTTACTCACGGAGCGGCCAGCAGGGGGGCGGGACAGTGCAGGAGATTTCTCTCCTCTCGCTCCACCCCTCATCGTTTAGTTTAAACAGTGGCCTTCAGTAGTGAACGGCCGCTGCCTTATTTCAGTGGAGAGGGGCAGGGGAGCGAGGGGACAGAAATATCCTGCACTGCCCCACCACCCTGCTGGCCGCTCCATGGGCGATACAGCTCTGCTAGCACCCCTGCAGGAGCACGGGAGCAAGGAAACACAGGGACGAGTGTCGGGCATCGTTTGCCCGACATTTGTTCCGTGTAAATAGACCTATAGACACATCGATTATCGCTCAAAAGACGGCTTTTGAGTGATAAATAATCGTGTCTAAATGGGCCTTAAGTCCGAACACTCCAAAGATTTTGTTCGGGGTTCTCCTTGACTCTTCAAAAGATTATTCCTACTTGCCTCAATCTAAAAGGGAAGATATTATCCTCTCTATTACAAGCCATAGAGGGGTCGCGCCTTGAATTCTGGAATCTGGGCTAGTATAGGCCAATGTTTCTTAACAATTTGGGAGACCTGCCCACTGTACCGCCCATAGGTAGTGACAAAGGGTACATTAGTGACTCATGATCTAGGGTATCCCCTCTCACGGAATTTAGCACACATCTCTCTCAATCGATTGTCCACCAAGTCCTCATCCACAATTCTCCTCACTTTCAGGAGCTGGCTCTATGGAAGGGAAGCCCGGGTCCTGGGTGGATGACAGCTGCTGTAATGCAAAAGGCCATTTCTGTCTGTGGGTTTGGTAAACAAATCGTTCTTGAGCATGTCACCGGGCCTTGAGACCATGACATTTAGGTACTGTATCTGGTACTGAGAACAAGTCAGAGTAAAACTCAGGCCAGGAAGTAGATTGTTAATCTCATCATGGAAAGAACGTAAAGCACCCTCTGTGCCTTTCCATATAATGAAAATGTCATCAATATACCTCCACCAAGCCTGGACCAAAGTCCAGGATAGGGAGGTATATATTGACGTCTCTTCTACTTGATCCATAAAGACATTCACATATGTGGGGGCCACATTGGATCCCATTGCTGTTCCCTGCTTCTGGCTATAAAATTTGCCATCATACAGGAAATGATTGTTGGATAAGACATTTTCAAGTAAGGCCATAATGAATTCAATCTGACTGTTGGACATCATAGAATTAACCAGATGTTCCCTCATGGCCTTGAGGCCCCTCGTGTGGTCAATGTTGGTATACAGTGACACCACGTCAAAAGACCCCAGAATCAACATCATTCACCCTGACATCACAGATCATCAGCAGAAAATCCGTGGTGTCCCTGATGTAGGAGTTAGAACTCAACACAAATTGTCTTAGAGTGTTGTCCAGAAACTTCGAAGTGTTGGTATATAATGAGTCTCTCCCAAAGATGATGGGACGTCCGGGCGGCTTCTCTAGATTTTTGTGTATCTTGGGGAGAGTATACAGGATTGGAACTATAGGCCTCCTTGGTAAAAGGAAGTCCTTAAATGGAGAATCAATAATATCTTGATGTAATGTATCTTCCAACAATGTACCAAAGTCTCTCTTAAACCTGGCAGTAGGTTCATTAGCCAGTGCCTCATAGACTTCTCCATCATCCAATTGGGAGAGTATTTCCTGATGGTACGAGGATGTGTCCATCACCACGATGGCACCCCCCTTGTCCGCTCCACGTATGGTGACGGAGACATCCGCGCCCAATTCTTTAAGAGCCCTGAATTCAGAACTCTTCAAATTACTCTTCCTCCTATGCCGGCTGTAATCCAGCCTCAATTTTATTAGATCGCACCGAACCATGTGTTCAAAGGTTTCAATTGCATGGCTTGTACTCGGGGGCATAAACACACTTCTATTACGGAGTCCAATGTCCCTAGCCGTGAATTTCTCATGGGTATCTAACTACTCGGCGATGGGGGTTCCACCACTGCAATCCTTGTGCACTCATTCCCAAGTTCACTTTGTCCAGAAAAAAAAATTTAAGTCTCAAATTCCTACAAAACCATCTGTGGTTGAGGTCTAGTCAGAACCAATTTGGATCTGATACCAAACAGTAAGATAAGCCCCTAGATAGGATGTCTATTTGTGTAGATGATTGTACCTTAGAGGATATGTTAACCACAAGGAATCTAGTCTCTAGCGTGTCTTTGGTCATGTTCCCGATGTCGTCAGTCTCATTTGGTCCCCTCTTTCTGGTCCTGTTATGTCTCAGACTTCCTCTTCTCTTACATCCTGGGCTGGATATTTGCCCCTTCTAGCTCGAGGGAGGGCGTGCCCCTAAAAAAGAGGAGGAAGCACCTTTATCACATTTGTTACCTATCACTGATTCATCTGTGGGGTTAGATATCATAGTCCAAGGTCCCGCTTGCTGCGTTGGTTTATGTCTTGGTTGGTTCCTCCTTCTCCTGTTGTCATATCTGAACCGGTGCTGTTGTAAGTTTTTTCCAGATGTCTGCCAATTAAAAATTTGCCCATTCTTATAGTCATCTAGATCTCGTTTCCATTTGGACCTTTTCACCTTTTCCATATCCTCTTATCCTCCATATCCTGGTAGCACATACAATTGGTATCATGACGGCACTTGTGGGACCATGCAAAACTAGTCTTACAAGATGCGAGCATACATCACTAGTAGTTATGGAGGCTGCCATAGAGAGCAGCATTGGGCAACCATATAGTATGTACGTCGGAGCAGGGACCTGTATATGCTGCCGGATGCACAGTGGACTTCCGGGACGATGGTTGTGTACCCAGTACCCATGGTGACGGCCTCCTGTGTAGAGGAGGGCCGTAGATAACGCGTGAAGTCAGGATTGTTCCCGTGCATGCTCAGGAGTGTCTGGGCACGCCAAGTGATTACAAGCAGTCCCTAATGGCTACTACATGCATCCTCACACTGATTGTGAGTGACGTCATACATGCAATATAATTTCTGATGCCCTGTATCTGAGGCCTACTCCTGGCTACCCTATCACAGCACAGGTATGTGGGGGTGGGATAGTGGTGGATGCACTGATTTGTTGATGGTGGTTATACATATATGTGTGGTTCAGTAGGAAGTTGTATTGAGCTTGAGACAGGTTTGCAGTGGGCCGAAACGTCGCCTATTTTATGCACATAATAAAGATGCATCTCAGTATGCGATTTTCTATTTAGAGAGATTCCCTTGTGCTGCTTGCATAAACTTCCAGTGTGACTCCCAGGAATATGACATGGACCTAGCATGTACTTTTCACCCCTTGCCTTAATTTCCTGGGCTCTGCAAAAAATACAGAACTATCGGACCTGGGTTATCTTTATTGCCCCGATGTGGCCAAAAAGGCCCTGGTCCCTGTTATTGTCCTCTCTGGTGATACAGACTTTGATTTTGCTGCCCCTCAGGCAGGACCTTTTGTCCCAGGGCCCGTTGTTCTGCCAAGAGATCTACTGGATAAAGCTGACAGCTTGGCTACTGAGTGGCAGAGATTGAGAAACCAAAGACTATTGTCCAAGGTAATAAACGCTCTCTTAAAGAGTCAAAAGGACGCTAGCTCCATTAAATACTCTAGGGTATGGAGGAAATTCTGAAACTGGTGTGGATCAGATAGTCCAGATCTGAGCATCCCAGACCTTAAAGAAATCTTAGATTTCTTACAAGAAGGTCTACATAAGGACCTTAGCTTTAGAACCCTGCGGGTACAGGTGGTGGCTCTTACTTCCTTTTTGATGCCCAATTAATAGAAAATGGTACACAGGTTTTTACATGGAGCAGATAGGCTCAAACCCTTAGTTAGAAAATCAGTTCCCTTCTGGGATCTTAATTTGGTGTTAGACAGCCTCTGCGAACCTCACTTTTAGCCTATACGTTCAGGATTGCTTAAAAACTTATCCATCAAAGTAGCCTTTTGGTAGCTATCACAACCACTAGATGGATTGGTGTGATACAAGCATTATCCTGTAGAGAACCGTGCTTAAAAGTGCTTGATGATAGGATAGTCATGAGACTAGATCCCTCTTTTTTTCCTAAAGTGGTGTCGAAGTTCCACATGGAACAGGAAATAATTCTGCCTTCCTTCTGTCAGGATTTTAAAAATGACAAAGAATGGTTCTTGCACAACCTAGACTTCAGACGTGCAGTACTAACCTATTTACAGGTCTCATAAACCTTTAAAAAATTGGATAACTTATTCCTTCAATTTCAGGGTCAGAAGGGAAAGCAGGGTCGAAAGATATTATCGCTAGATGGATCAAAACATCAGTTCAGAAGGCATATAAAGCCAGAAGTCTGCCTCCCGATGAGGGTATAAGAGCTCGCTCTACAACGGCTGTCGCTGTTACCCTGAGGCCGGTCAGGGACCCCGGGTGTTGGTGTCGCGGTTCGCCGTGGCATTCTGGGATGGTGTTGTGCCCACGATCGGGTCAGCGAGCGGCGGCGCCGTGCTCCGGTGTGCGGGCGCGCGCGTGCCTACTAACAGAGGCGCGCGCACTCTATCTCTAGTTATAGTTGCTGACTGGGAGCTCCGGTCAGCCAGCTTGATTGGTCTCCGCCCAAGAGGCGGAGACTCTTGAATATAGTCTGGCAGCTGCGGATAGCAGTTGCCAGTTATTGGTTCCGTTCCTTGCGTGTTTGACTTCGGTCCTGCTCCAGTGGGAGTTACCTTGTCTCGATCCAGCTCTGCCTGTGTTCTATGCTTTCCTGCTGTGTTGGTTTATTCCATCTGCCTAGCCTGTCAGTACTAGTAAGTTGTCATCTGCACAGGTGGTTCCTTCCTGTACTGCCACCAGTCAGCGTAGGGTCAGTGTTGGCGGCCTGGACCTGTCCACCTTTGGGGCTATCTCCAGGAAGGGACATTGGTGTGGGTGAGTGTCAGGGAGCCCCACACCATGCGTACCTGTGCACACTACTAGTACTGAAACATAACTGGCCCAAAAAATATTTTCCTGCAGTTTTTTGTGGTGGGATTCACGATGTGAATGGAGTCCTACAATATGATTACCGGTCAGATCCGTGACCTGGCCGGGATAGTTCAGGACTAGAGATGAGCGAGCATACTCGTCCGAGCTTGATGCCCGTTCGAGTATTAGGGTGCTCGAGATGCTCGTTACTCGAGACGAGCACCTCGCGGTACTCGTCTCGATTAAACGAGCACTGACCATTGAATTCAATGGAGCCGGCAATACAGCCGGCTCCATTGAAAGCAATGGGCTGCCGGCGAGCGCGGGATGAATTTTCGGGAAGGGCTTATAAATATAAGCCCTTCCTTGAAATTCATCCAGAAATGTGTAAAAACAAAAAAAATATATATACTCACCCGGTCCCGGCAGACGGAGTTCACCCGCGGCCGGCAGCAGTTCTCCTGAACTGCTCTGAGTAGTATTCAGCAGCCGGGGATTTAAAATCCCCGCCTGCTGAATGAGCTGCCTCTGATTGGTCACAGCCTGACCAATCAGAGGCAGCTCTCACTCACACCCATTCATGAATTCATGAATGACAGCTGAGAACTGCCCCTGATTGGTCCCTGCGCTGAGCCAATCAGAGGCAGCACTCACTCACCCATTCATGAATTCATGAATGGGTGTGAGTGAGAGCTGCCTCTGATTGGTCAGGCTGTGACCAATCAGAGGCAGCTCATTCAGCAGGCGGGGATTTTAAATCCCCGGCTGCTGAATACTACTCAGAGCAGTTCAGGAGAACTGCCGCCGGCCGCGGCTGAACTCCGTCTGACGGGACCGGGTGAGTATATATATTTTTTTCGTTTTTACACATTTCTGGATGAATTTCAGGGAAGGGCTTATATTTTTAAGCCCTTCCCGAAAATTGATCCCGCACTTGCCGGCAGCCCATTGCTTTCAATGGAGCTGGCTGTATTGCCGGCTCCATTGAATTCAATGGGCTAACATCGTTCTTCTCTGGCAGAGGAGAACGATCTTTATGCTGACAGTGTGGGGGGGGGGGGGGTCTCACTCTTGCCGCTATTGTGGCTGAATAGTGGGACCTGGGAACCTGAAATGCAGCCCAGCATGTTGCCGCTCGCCTGCCCTATCCGTTTCTGTGTCGTTTCCAGCACTTTCTTGGGTTTTGCAGATTTTCACCAATGAAAACCTTAGCGAGCATCGGCGATATACAAAAATGCTCGAGTCGCCCATTGACTTCAATGGGGTTCATTACTCGAAACGAACTCTCGAGCATCACTGAAAGTTCGACTCGAGTAACGAGCACTCGAGCATTTTGGTGCTCGCTCATCTCTATTCAGGACCTGTCGGGGCATCTCAGCCATCATGAGCAGCAGTTAGTTGTGCCCGCTAATCCAGTACCTGAACCTAAATACCCATTACCCGAAGTGTTCTCAGGGGACCGGAAAAAATTATTTGTCTTCCGGGAGGCTTGTAAGTTGTATTTACGAGCCCCAACGGGTGGGGATTGTCATGTCTTTGCTCAGACAAGGGCCTCAGTCATGGGCCTATTCTTTACCAGCTGAGTCCGCTTGTCTTCGGGAATATTTTTGATGAACCCGATCATGCAGGTTATGCAGTCAGTAAGTTGTTGGCCCTACACCAGGGGCGCCAGTCATAGTAACATAGTATGTAAGGCCGAATGAAGACCATGTCCATCTAGTCCAGCCTGTTTATCCTCCTATGTTGTTGATCCAGAGGAAGGCAAAAAGCCCCAAGAGGCAGGAGCCAATTAGCCCTTTTGGGGGAAAAATTCCTTCCCGACTCCCTAATGGCAATCAGACTAATCCCTGGATCAACCCATAATAGTTCCTACCTGATGTATACCTGGATTAACAATTAACCGAAGATTTATATCCTGTAATATCCTTCCGCTCTAGAAAGACATCAAGTCCCCTTTTAAACTCCTCTATGGATTTTGCCATCACCACCTCCTCAGGCAGAGAGTTCCACAGTCTAACTGCTCTTACAGTAAAGAACCCTTTTCTGTGTTGGCGATGAAACCTGCTTTCTTCTAGACGTAACGATGTCAGTTGGCAGAAGATTATTTCTGTAGTTTCAGGCAGTATTCAGGTGAATCTGCATGAAACGACTGTGTGCTCAAAGATTTATTTTTTGTAGGCCTGTCTGACGCAGTAAAAGATCTATTGCTGTTCCATCTGTCACCCGCTACTTTGAATCAGGCTATGGAATTGGCAGTCAGAGCTCATCGTAGACTCAGGTCTAGAAGTAAAGCTAAGCTAGAGTACCATCAAGAACGTGGTGCTAAGTCTCTGGCAGCTTCTACGGCCTGTACCCCATTGTCAGCCACCGGAAATGATGGTAGGGAGGTGGACCGGTTGAGTCCTGGAAATAGGAGGCGGTTCCGGGCTTCTAACCAACTCTGTTTCTACTGCGGCCAGGCTGGTCATCGAATCGCGTTCTGCCAAAAAAGGCAGCTATGGAAGCAGCAGAAAACTTCAGCTCCTAGGTGACTGTCGGGAGGGTCATCTAGGAGGTCAGGTACTCCCTCAATTACTGGTGCCTTGTAGTGTGTCTTACAAGGCTTTTCACAGGGTGGGACAGACATTTATTGATTCTGGGTCGGCCGCGAACCTTATCCATTTGCAGTTCGTAAGACCACTGTTATCAAGTTTTACCGCGTTAGGTTTGCCGATCCACTTTACCAATATCGATGCAACTCCTCTGTCTTCTAGGGTAGTACGTTGGAGGACACCAGAACTTCGGTTCATGGTGGGTGCATTACATTCGGACATTATTTCATTTTTGGTCATGGAGAAGATGTCCGTGGATATCGTTCTAGGATTGCCGTGGCTAAGGACGCACAATCCTTAGTTCGATTGGACTACTCTGGAGCTAGTTCGGTGGGGAGGGTTCTGTCAGGATCATCTAGCGCCTATTACATTGTGCTCCACCGATACTATTAGTATTCCGACTATTTACAGGAGTTTCAAGATGTGTCCTCTAAGAAGCTTTCTGAGGTATTACCCCCACACCGCGAATGGGATTGTAGGATTGATCTTGTCCCGGATAGTCCCATCCCTAAGGGGGCCATATTTAATCTGTTGGGTCGATAGCATGAGGCTCTTAAATCCTATATTTCAGAGGCTTTAGCCAAGAAACATATCAGACCGTCAGTCACCAGCTGGAGCAGGCCTATTTTTTGTTGAAAAGAAAGATGGGTCTTTGCGGCCTTGTGTGGACTATCGCGCTTTAAACAAGATCACCATAAAGAATCAGTGCTCACTCCCTCTGATCCCTGATCTGTTGAATCGGGTGATGGGAGCACACTGGTTCTCTAAGCTTGACCTTCGGAGGGCTTATAGTCTTATTCGTATTAAGTCTGGTGATGAGTGGAAGACCGCTTTCAACACCCCGTTGGAGCACTTTGAGTGTCTGGTTATGCCTTCGGGTTATGCAACGCCCCTGCGGTTTTTCAGGGGTTTATGAACATGGTCTTTCACGATTATCTAGGGGTTTTTATGGTTGTCTATTTGGACGACATTTTGGTGTACTCGTCGGATTGGGACACGCATGTCAGACATCTCCATTTAGTGTTAGAGTGGCTATGGGAGTATCAATTGTATGTTAAATTCGAGAAGTGCTTATTTGGGGTCAAACGCGTGTCATTCATTGGGTATATCATTACTCCAACTGATGTGTGCATGGAGTCAGACAAGGTTGCAGCAATCACACAGCGGTCTAAACCAGATAATTTGAAGGTTCTACAGCGCTTTCTTGAGTTTGCCAACTTTTACAGAAAATTTATCAGAAATTTTTCAGTGATTGCACAACCACTGACTGATCTCACTAAAAAAGGAGCAGACGTGACGTCGTGGTCTTCGGATACTTCAGAGGCATTTGAGCAACTTAAGAGGGCTTTTTCCACTGCGCCGGTGCTTGCTCAGACGGAACCTCAGAAGCCCTTTTTCTTAGAGGTAGACGCTTCTGAGGTTGGGGTGGGTGCAGTCCTCTCCCGGGAATTGGTGGGCCGTTCTGGGTATAGTCCGTGTGCCTTCTTTTCCCGTAAGTTGAGTAGCACTGAGCGCAACTACGATGTTGGGAACAGGGAATTTGTGGCAATAAAATGGGCATTTGAGGAATGGCGTCATCTTCTGGAGGGGGCTCGACACCAGGTGAAAGTCTTCACCGATCACAAGAACTTAGTGTATCTTGAGAATGCTAAGCATCTCAATGCGCGTCAAGCCAGGTGGGCACTTTTCTTCTCGAGATTCAATTTTACACTCACGTACCTGCCGGGAGATAAAAATGTGAAAACTGATGCCCTCTCCTGCAGTTTCGGGACTCCGAAGGTTATGGACCCTTCTCCGGAAGGCATCCTCTCACTCGGTGTCATGATGGCAGTCCTGATATGGAACCTTCCAGCTCAGGTTCAGTAATATCAACAAGAAGCTCCCAAGGGGGGTTCCAGCAGGGAAGTTATTTGTACCGACATCTCTGCGGTTGTTGGTTCTGGAAGAGTCTCATTCCTCCATCTTTGCAGGGCATACAGGGGTCCAGGGGACTCTTGAGCTATGTTCCCAATTCTACTGGTGGCCCGGCATGGCACGGGAGGTCTGGGAGTTCGTAAATCAGTGTTCAGCTTGTGCACGTGGTAAGAGTCGCCGTAAGAGCCCTGTGGGACCGTTAATGCCGTTGTCAGTACCTGGTAGTCCACGGTCGCACGTGTTCATGGACTTTGTCACCGACCTGCCTCTGTCACAAGGTTGTTCCACCATTTTGGTAGTTGTTGACAGATTCTCGAAAATGGCCCATTTTGTTGCTTTGGAAAAATTACTGTTTGCCACTGAATTAGTGAAGATTTTCATTAGAGAGATTATAAGATTGCACGGAATACCATTCAATATAGTTTCGGATCGGGGGGTGCAATTCGTGGCCCAATTTTGAAAGGCCTTCTGTAAAAACTTGGGAACATCTCTGTCCTTCTCATCAGCGTTTCATCCGCAGACAAATGGGCAAATGGAACGAAAAAATCAAGACCTAGTACAATACTTGGTCTTTTTGTGGGCAAGAGGGTCAGTCGGTGGGTAGAGTTTTTACCTTTGGCCGAATTTGCCATAAATAATCGCATCAGTTCTGCGACGGGGGTGTCACCTTTCGTCTGTGTGTTTGGTCGGCATCCCCGGTTCCTGACTTCCATTCAAGTACCTACAGTTGGTCCCGCTGTTGATGTTGTTACTAGTGAGTTGTGGGAGGTCTGGAATGGGGACACAAGAATCTGGAGGAACTAAGTGGTCATATGCAATTACGTAGTTGTAAAAGATCCAATGTGTCTGAGCCATTTAAGGTTGGTCAGAAGGTCTATCTAAGCTCCCCTTGGTAAAGCTTGCGCCGCATTATATCGGTCCCTTTGCCATAACGCGAGTCATTAATCCTCTAGCTTATGTGTTGGATTTACCAGGTTCTTGGAGGGTGCATAGGGTGTTTCATAAATCCCTTTTGAAGTTGTTTATCCCTCCGGTTGGCCAGGGCCATGTACGTTGCATCACTAGTGACATAGCTGAACTGCTGAATCTGTGGTCGTCTCTGACGCAATGGGTACGTGCGGAATACTTTATGCTGTAGAGTGGGAAATCGGGCAGATGTCATGCTGTGCGGGTAGAAGTAGCACTGATATAGAAGTCAGTGCTGTTACTCATGGGAAATAGCTACGGATACTGGAGGAGGAAGCGCCGTGTCGCCATTACTGCGCATTTAAACATTAATGTGGAGCTGACACACTGCCACAAAGTGAGCTGTATTGTGATATTAGGCATGTAATTTGCATGCTGGATCGAGTGCAAGCACGAGTCGCACCAACATTTTTGAGTGCGACTGGCATTGCATGGGACGCGGACACTCTATCCGTGCAATGTGCGGGAGACCGCACATCTGCATGTTCTATTCTTGTGCAAGACTTTCACGAAAATAGAATATGCTGTGATTTTACCATCTATGAAAGAAAAATCGCCCATGTAAACAGACCCATTGAAAAGCATGGGTTTTATTTTCGCACAGGTTTTATGCATCTCGCAACTCACAAAACTTTCATAATTTTATCACCCATGTGAATGCACTCTTAGACTGTACTGGGCGGAGAAGCCAGAAATTTAAAATTAGACATACAGTGACAATCCCAATCCTGGCCCTGCATCATACTTGACAACTCTCCTAATCTGTCAAGGAGACTTCCTGAAAATGGAGAGATCCGCCAGACACTCCACTACCCCCATCCCTGCACTAGTACCGTAGCAGAATGTCTGGTCAAAGGGCACGGCTCTGTGTGAACAGTGAGGCAGCGGATATTGCTCCCCACTATTTTCACCTTATGTCCTGGTAATGGCCACCTCCCTCTCAGTCCCTGCAGCAGCAGAGTTGTGTGAAGTTGTGCACCCACAGATGGATCTTGTTATGCCTCCTCCGTCTCTCGTCACTCTCCGCCTACACCAAGCCTGACGTGTGCTGCGTGATGAGCTAAGTTAGGGGCTTTATGGCCTCTATACAATGATATTAATGGTGAGAGATAAATGAGGCAGCGGGTGAGGCACTACCCCCTAGACATGTATCTGGTATTGATTTATGGTGATGTAAAGCCCACAGAACTGGATTTATATACAGGGTTATTACAAATGATCTTCTTGATGGGAAACCCTTAGAACTCACATTTAATGACATTCCGATACATAAATTTGATATCAATAGAAACAGAAACTCAAAAAAGTTTTGTTACAAAACATCAAAAATGTTTTCCACATCAGAGGCGTTTAGTGTGAGCCCCCCTTTGTCACTCGGCACACTGTTGTCAAGTTCCTGCCACCTATTATGATTGACGCAATGACTTCTTTGACACTGCAGATCATGCATGGTGGGTGGTATGTAGATTCTCTTTAACACTCCCCCAGGAAAAAACATGGATGCCAAGGAAGAAGTTCACTATCATCACAACTTGCACAGCCAATTCATCTGCAATTGTGCAAATCACATTAACTTTGGGGGAGTTGTACATACACTCCACATAGACACCCCCAGATTCTGACATTAAGTTTGTTGCCTGAAAGATAGAAGGTGGCTTCATCACAAAAAATTCTATGAAACCATCAGTTTCCATTATAGTTTGCCTACTCTCGCTGAAAGGATGTTGCCTCATTTTGCCCTCTGGTTTCAGGGCCGGTAATAATTTTAGTCGGTAGGGATAACATCACAAATGTTTGCACAGAATCTTCCACACAGTCGGCCGCAGGACGTCCAATTCTCTGTTTCTTCTGATGGAGGATTTTGCGAGAAACTTGCATGGACGCGCTCCACTGTTTCCACGCTTACTGGTGGACGTTTGGAGGATTTTCACTTACTGATGCAACCTTTGTCCTTAAAATTGGAGTACCACTTACGAATTATGTGCCCGCTGGGTGGATCTTCACCAAACTTTGTTAGAAAATGGTGTTGCACACTAAAAACAGACTTGAAAATCAAGGACAGAAAATGCTATTCTTTCTTCATTGGCAGCCATATAGTCTCATATCCCTCTAGCAACGATTGCAGCAGAATAAAACTTTTTGGGCTTCATTTAGCAAAACTGGCTACCTCTACTGTAAGACTGTCCTTGTTGTCCACAGCAACTAATCACAGTACAGCTTTCATTTTACCTAAGCAGCTTGAGAAACACAAATTGTTACACTTTCCAGACATTACCCAGACATTCACAGACATTAACCACTTACATGCTGCAGCTGTGCAATACACATTACTAGTGACAAGACAATTTGCACAGCACATCCACACTGAAGACATGACATGTGAGACAAATACAAGACAGTTATGGAGGGGCCAGACATAGGTTTTTCGGGCCATTACACCATCACATACTTACATAGTAACATGGTAACATAGTTTGTAAGGTCGAATGAAGACAGTGTCCATCTGTCCATCCTCCTGTGTTGTTGATCCAGAGGAAGGCAAAAAAAAAACAAAAGCAGAAGCCAATTAGCCCTTTTGGGGGAAAAATTCCTTCCCGAATGGCAATCAGACTAATCCCTGGATCAACCCCTAATAGTTCCTACCTGCCTGTATACCCGGATTAACAATTTACCTAAGATTTATATCCTGTAATATCCTGCTGCTCCAGAAAGACATCTAGTCCCCTTTTAAACTCCTCTATGGATTTTGCCATCACCACATCCTTAGGCAGAGAGTTCCACAGTCTAACTGCTCTTACAGTAAAGAACCCTTTTCTGTGTTGGTGATGAAACCTGCTTTCCTCTAAACGTAGCGGATGCCCTCTTGTTACCGTCGCAGTCCTGGGTATAAACAGATCATGGGAGAGATCCTTGTGTTGTCCCCTCATGTATTTATACATAGTTATTTGGTCACCCCTTAGCTGCCTTTTTTCTAGAGTAAATAACCCCAATTTTGATAGCCTCTATGGGTATTCCAGTCCCTTCATTCCGTTTCTTAGCTTAGTTGCCCTTCTTTGAACCCCCTCCAGCACTGTAACATCTTTCCTGAGCACTGGTGTCCAGAACTGTACACAGTATTCCATGTGAGGCCTGACAAGTGCCTTATATAGTGGAAGAATAATGTTCTCGTCGCTCGTCCCTATACCTCTTTTAATGCACCCCAAGACTTTATTAGCTTTTGCAGCAGCTGACTGGCATTGGTTACTCCAGTTAAATCTACAAACCACTAGTACCCCAAGGTCTTTTTCCATATCACTTTTCCCTAGCAGTATCCCATTTAGTGTATATTGGTGACATCCGTTTCTCCTGCCCATGTGCATAACCCTACATTTTTCAACATTGAACTTTATTTGCCATTTTTCTGCCCAAGCCCCCAGCTTATCTAGGTCCATTTGTAGCCGCACATTGTCCTCCGTTGCATTGATTATATTGTATTATTTTGTGTCATCTGCAAATATTGATATTTTACTGTGCAGCTCTTCTATCAGGTCGTTAATAGAGATGAGCGAACACCAAAATGTTCGGGTGTTCGTTATTCGTAACGAACTTCCCGTGATGCTCGAGGGTTCGTTTCGAACAACGAACCCCATTGAAGTCAATGGGCGACCAGAACATTTTTGTATTTCGCCGATGCTCGCTAAGGTTTTCATGTGTGAAAATCTGGGCAATTCAGGAAAGTGATGGGAATGACACAGTGACGGATAGGGCAGGCGAGGGGCTACATGTTGGGCTGCATCCTAAGTTCACAGGTCCCACTATTAAGCCACAATAGCGGCAAGAGTGGGCCCCCCCCCCCTCCCAACAACTTTTACTTCTGAAAAGCGCTCATTAGCATGGCATACCTTTGCTAAGCACCACACTACCTCCAACAAAGCACAATCACTGCCTGCATGACACTCCACTGACACTTCTCCTGGGTTACATGCTGACCAACCGCCCCCCCTCCCCCCCACAGCGCACACCAAAGTGTCCCTGGGCAGCCTTCAGCTGCCCTCATGCCACACCACGCTCATGTCTATTTAGAATTGCGTCTGCCATGACGAGGGACCGCAGGCACACACTGCAGAGGTTGGCACGGCTAGGCAGCGACCCTCTTTGAAAGTGGCGGAGCGATAGCCCACAATGCTGTACAGAAGCAATGAGAAATAGAATCCTGTGCCACCGCCATCAGGAGCTGCACACGTGGGCATAGCAATGGGGAACCTATGTGCCACACACTATTCATTCTGTCAAGGTGTCTGCATGCCCCAGTCAGACTGGTAATATGCACCTTAACAGTAACCGCGTTGGTGGTAATGTGGTGGTGACTGCGGACCTAGTAGCACGGTTGTATTTTGTTGGTTTTCGGAATGTGGCCAGGATTAAGTAGGCCGTGGCGGGGGGATGGTGGGGGGGCTCTCTTGTAGTGTCGGTAAAGGTGAAATTCTTGGACTGCCACCAGACGAACCAATGCAAAGGCATTTGCCAACAATGTTTTCCCTGTTGGAGGAGGAGGGGGATGTTTTTGAGGCACTACGTGTCCTCTCCACGTGTCCGTGGTTATATGCACCTTAACAGTAACCGCGTTGGTGGTAATGTGGTGGTGACTGCGGACCTAGTAGCACGGTTGTATTTTGTTGGTTTTCGGAATGTGGCCAGGATTAAGTAGGCCGTGGCGGGGGGATGGTGGGGGGGCTCTCTTGTAGTGTCGGTAAAGGTGAAATTCTTGGACTGCCACCAGACGAACCAATGCAAAGGCATTTGCCAACAATGTTTTCCCTGTTGGAGGAGGAGGGGGATGTTTTTGAGGCACTACGTGTCCTCTCCACGTGTCCGTTCCATGTCAGCAATAGTAGCACTCAAGACAGGCCCCAGTAACAATTCTGAAGCAGCAGTATAGCGGGAGCGCAGTCTTCGTTCCATGTAAGCAATAGTAGCACTCAAGACAGGCCCCAGTAACAATTCTGAAGCAGCAGTATAGCGGGAGCGCAGTCTTCGTTCCATGTAAGCAATAGTAGCACTCAAGACAGGCCCCAGTAACAATTCTGAAGCAGCAGTATAGCGGGAGCGCAGTCTTCGTTCCATGTAAGCAATAGTAGCACTCAAGACAGGCCCCAGTAACAATTCTGAAGCAGCAGTATAGCGGGAGCGCAGTCTTCGTTCCATGTAAGCAATAGTAGCACTCAAGACAGGCCCCAGTAACAATTCTGAAGCAGCAGTATAGCGGGAGCGCAGTCTTCGTTCCATGTAAGCAATAGTAGCACTCAAGACAGGCCCCAGTAACAATTCTGAAGCAGCAGTATAGCGGGAGCGCAGTCTTCGTTCCATGTAAGCAATGGTTAATGTGGCTTAAGTGGTAACTAGGCCTGTAGGCAGCCCAGTGTAACGAAAAATTGGTTCAAGTTAAAGTTCCAACGCTTTTAAGCGCATTGAAACTTATAAAAATTGTTAAGAAAAATTATTTGAGTGAGCCTTGTGGCCCTAAGAAAAATTGCCCGTTCAGCGTGATTACGTGAGGTTTCAGGAGGAGGAGCAGGAGGAGGAGGAGGAATATTAGACACAGATTGATGAAGCAGAAATGTCCCCGTTTTGGATGGTGAGAGAGAACGTAGCTTCCATCCGCGGGTGCAGCCTACGTATTGCTTACGTATCGCTGCTGTCCGCTGGTGGAGAACAGAAGTCTGGGGAAATCCAGCCTTTGTTCATCTTGATGAGTGTTAGCCTGTCGGCACTGTCGGTTGACAAGCGGCTACGCTTATCTGTGATGATTCCCCCAGCCGCACTAAACACCCTTTCCGACAAGACGCTAGCCGCAGGACAAGCAAGCACCTCCAGGGCATACAGCGCGAGTTCAGGCCACGTGTCCAGCTTCGACACCCAGTAGTTGTAGGGGGCAGAGGCGTCACCAAGGATGGTCGTGCGATCCGCTACGTACTCCCTCACCATCCTTTTACAGTGCTCCCGCCGACTCAGCCGTGACTGGGGAGCGGTGACACAGTCTTGGTGGGGAGCCATAAAGCTGGCCAGGCCCTTAAAGACTGTTGCACTGCCTGGGATGTACATGCTGCTCGATCTACGCACATCCCCTGCTACCTTGCCCTCGGTACTGCGCCTTCTGCCACTAGCGCTGTCGGCTGGGAATTTTACCATCAGCTTGTCCGCAAGGGTCCTGTGGTATAGCAACACTCTCGAACCCCTTTCCTCTTCGGGAATCAGAGTGGGCAGGTTCTCCTTATACCGTGGATCGAGCAGTGTGTACACCCAGTAATCCGTCGTGGCCAGAATGCGTGCAACGCGAGGGTCACGAGAAAGGCATCCTAACATGAAGTCAGCCATGTGTGCCAGGGTACCAGTACGCAACACATGGCTGTCCTCACTAGGAAGATCACTTTCAGGATCCTCCTCCTCCTCCTCCTCCTCCTCCTCAGGCCATACACGCTGAAAGGATGACAGGCAATCAGCCGGTGTACCGTCAGCAGCGGCCCAAGCTGTCTCTTCCCCCTCCTCCTCATCCTCCTCATGCTCCTCCTCCTGTACGCGCTGAGAAATAGACAGGAGGGTGCCCTGACTATCCAGCGGCATACTGTCTTCCCCCGCCCCCGTTTCCGAGCGCAAAGCAGCTGCCTTTATGGTTTGCAGGGAATTTCTCAAGATGCATAGCAGAGGAATGGTGACGCTAATGATTGTAGCATCGCCGCTCACCACCTGGGTAGACTCCTCAAAATTACCAAGGACATGGCAGATGTCTGCCAACCAGGCCCACTCTTCTGAAAGGAATTGAGGAGGCTGACTCCCACTGCGCCGCCCATGTTGGAGTTGGTATTCGACTATAGCTCTCCGTTGTTCATAGAGCCTGGCCAACATGTGGAGCGTAGAGTTCCACCGTGTGGGCACGTCGCACAGCAGTCGGTGCACTGGCAGCTTAAAGTGATGTTGCAGGGTGCGCAGGGTGGCAGCGTCCGTGTGGGACTTGCGGAAATGTGCGCAGAGCCGGCGCGCCTTTACGAGCAGGTCTGACAAGCGTGGGTAGCTTTTCAGAAAGCGCTGAACCACCAAATTAAAGACGTGGGCCAGGCATGGCACGTGCGTGAGGCTGCCGAGCTGCAGAGCCGCCACCAGGTTACGGCCGTTGTCACACACGACCATGCCCGGTTGGAGGCTCAGCGGCGCAAGCCAGCGGTCGGTCTGCTGTGTCAGACCCTGCAGCAGTTCGTGGGCCGTGTGCCTCTTATCGCCTAAGCTGAGTAGTTTCAGCACGGCCTGCTGACGCTTGCCCACCGCTGTGCTGCCACACCGCGCGACACCGACTGCTGGCGACATGCTGCTGCTAACACATCTTGATTGCGAGACAGAGGAGGAGGAGGAGGGTGCTTTAGTGGAGGAAGCATACACCTCCGCAGATACCAGCACCGAGCTGGGGCCCGCAATTCTGGGGGTGGGTAGGACGTGAGCGGTCCCAGGCTCTGACTCTGTCCCAGCCTCCACTAAATTCACCCAATGTGCCGTCAGGGAGATGTAGTGGCCCTGCCCGCCTGTGCTTGTCCACGTGTCCGTAGTTAAGTGGACCGTGGCAGTAACCGCGTTGGTGAGGGCGCGCACAATGTTGCGGGAGACGTGGTCGTGCAGGGCTGGGACGGCACATCGGGAAAAGTAGTGGCGACTGGGAACTGAGTAGCGCGGGGCCGCCGCCTCCATGATACTTTTGAAGGACTCCGTTTCCACAACCCTATACGGCAGCATCTCAAGGCTGATGAATTTTGCGATGCGGACGGTTAACGTTTGAGCGTGCGGGTGCGTGGCGGCGTACTTGCGCTTGCGCTCGAACACTTGCGCAAGCGACGGCTGAACGGTGCGCTGAACTACACTGCTGGATGGGGCCGAGGACAGCGGAGATGAGGGTGTGGGTGCAGGCCATGAGGCGGTAGTGCCTGTGTCCTGAGAGGGGGGTTGCATCTCAGTGGCAGGTTGGGGCACAGGGGGAGAGGCAGGGGTGCAAACCGGAGGCGGTGAACGGCCTTTGTCCCACCTTGCGGGGTGCTTGGCCATCATATGTCTGCGCATGCTGGTGGTGGTGAGGCTGTTGGTGTTGGCTCCCCGGCTGAGCTTTGCGCGACAAAGGTTGCACACCACTGTTCGTCGGTCGTCAGGCGTCTCTGTGAAAAACTGCCAGACCTTAGAGCACCTCGGCCTCCGCAGGGTGGCATGGCGCGAGGGGGCGCTTTGGGAAACACTTGGTGGATTATTCGGTCTGGCCCTGCCTCTACCCCTGGCCACTGCACTGCCTCTTGCAACCTGCCCTGCTGATGCCCTTGACTCCCCCTCTGAAGACCTGTCCTCCTGAGTAAGCGTTGCACACCAGGTGGGGTCAGTCACCTCATCGTCCTGCTGCTCTTCCTCCGAATCCTCTGTGCGCTGCTCCCTGGGACTTACTGCCCTTACTACTACCTCACTGCAAGACAACTGTGTCTGATCGTCATCGTCCTCCTCACCCACAGAAAGTTGTTGAGACAGTTGGCGGAAGTGCCCAGCCTCTTCCCCCGGACCCCGGGAACTTTCGAATGGTTGGGCATCAGTGACGATAAACTCCTCTGGTGGGAGAGGAACCGCTGCTGCCCAATCTAAGCAGGGGCCCGAGAACAGTTCCTGGGAGTGCTCCCGCTCCTGAGCAGGTGTTATTGTAGTGGAGTGAGGAGGCTGGGAGGAAGGAGGAGCAGCAGACAGAGGATTCGGATTGGCAGCAGTGGACGGCGCAGAACTGCGGGTAGACGATAGGTTGCTCGAAGCACTTTCTGCCATCCAGGACAGGACCTGCTCACACTGCTCATTTTCTAATAACCGTCTCCCGCGTGGACCCATTAATTGGGCGATGAATGTGGGGACGCCAGAAACGTGCCTCTCTCCTAATCGCGCAGCAGTCGGCTGCGACACACCTGGATCAGGAGCTTGGCCTGTGCCCACACCCTGACTTGGCCCTCCGCGTCCTCGGCCGCGTCCACGTCCTCTAGGCCTACCCCTACCCCTCAGCATGCTGTATTACCAGTGATTTGATTTCACAGGCAGGAAATAAATTGGCGCAAGACTGCAGGCCAAATATAATTTTTGCCCTTTTTGGAAAACGAAAGGCCCCACTGCCTCTAGTGAATGAATTATCTAAGTTTAATAACTGTGCTGTGTCCCTGCTTATGTGTCACAGAACGTGAGGGTAGCAGAGTTATTATAACTCTGGCAGAGCAGGTATTTTTTTTCCCAATTAAGGAAAGCAAATGGCGAAGCCAGCAGTAAAGCGTAGCTGGGTGCGTATGATTTAGCACTGTTCTTCACGCAGCTCACACGTCTCCACCGCCCGTAAGGACGGACAGAGGCTGGACAAATAGATTTGTTTTCAGTTTTTTCCCACCAAAAGGCAGCACTGCGTATATTCTATGAACATGAGAAGTTTAATAACTGTGCTGTGTCCCTGCTTATGTGTCACAGAACGTGAGGGTAGCAGAGTTATTATAACTCTGGCAGAGCAGGTATTTTTTTTCCCAATTAAGGAAAGCAAATGGCGAAGCCAGCAGTAAAGCGTAGCTGGGTGCGTATGATTTAGCACTGTTCTTCACGCAGCTCACACGTCTCCACCGCCCGTAAGGACGGACAGAGGCTGGACAAATAGATTTGTTTTCAGTTTTTTCCCACCAAAAGGCAGCACTGCGTATATTCTATGAACATGAGAAGTTTAATAACTGTGCTGTGTCCCTGCTTATGTGTCACAGAACGTGAGGGTAGCAGAGTTATTATAACTCTGGCAGAGCAGGTATTTTTTTTCCCAATTAAGGAAAGCAAATGGCGAAGCCAGCAGTAAAGCGTAGCTGGGTGCGTATGATTTAGCACTGTTCTTCACGCAGCTCACACATCTCCACCGCCCGTAAGGACGGACAGAGGCTGGACAAATAGATTTGTTTTCAGTTTTTTCCCACCAAAAGGCAGCACTGCGTATATTCTATGAATAATAACTGTGTTGTGGCCCTGCCTATACAATTCTTTCCCTGCAGTATCAATGGAGGGTGGAATGCTCTGCAGAGGCGATTTTGAGAAGCCCAAAAAAAATGCAGCACAGCTAACAGCAGCCTGGACAGTACTGCACACGGATAAATATGGCCCTAGAAAGGACCGTTGAGGTTCTTGAAGGCTACACTCACTCCTAACACTCTCCCTGCCTATGCAGCACTTCTGTCCCTAATGCCAGGTGCAACGGTCTGCAGAGGCGATTTTGAGAAAAATAAAAATCCCACTGCTAACAGCAGCCAACACACAGCTATCAGTGGCCCTAATAAGGACCTTTGGGGGGTCTTGAAGCCTACACTAACTACCAATTCTTTCCCTACAGCAGCTCCGGTATAAACAGCACTGTCCCTCATCTAACTCACACCGCATCTGAGGCGAGCCGCGGGAGGGGCCGACTTTTATATTAGGCGAACACCTGATCTCGCCAGCCACTCACAGCAGGGGGGTGGTATAGGGCTTAAACGTTGCAGGGGGAAGTTGTAATGCCTTCCCTGTCTTTCAATTGGCCAGAAAAGCGCGCTAACGTCTCAGGGAAGGAAGTGAAAGTAACCAGAACACCGCATGGTGTTCGTTACGAATAACGAACATCCCGAACACCCTAATATTCGCACGAATATCAAGCTCGGACGAACGCGTTCGCTCATCTCTAGTCGTTAATAAATATATTGAACAGAATGGGACCTAATACTGAACCCTGTGGCACCCCACTAGCGACTGTGGTCCAATCAGAGTACGAACCATTTATTATCACCCTCTGCTTTCTATCATTGAGCCAATTCTTTACCCAGATACACACGTTTTCACCCAATCCGAGCTGTCTCATTTTATATATCAGCCTATTATGCAGCATGATGTCAAATGCTTTAGAGAAGTCCAGATATACAAGATCAATAGACTCACCCAGGTGCAGCCTAGAGCTTACTTCATCGTAGAAGCTGATCAGATTGGTCTGACATGATAGACCCTTCATGAAACCATGCTGGTGAGGAGTTATCCTGTTGTTCTCCTTGAGGTACTCTTCGATGGCGCCTCTCAGAAACCCCTCGAATATTTTTCCCGTTACTGAAGTAAGACTTACCGGCCTGTAGTTACCAGGCTCACTTTTGGTCCCCTTTTTATAAATTGGAACCACGTTGGCAACGCGCCAATCCAATGGTACGACCCCGGTCTTGATAGTATCCACAAATATTCGGTATAGCGGCCTAGCTATCACATCACATAGTTTCTTTAGTACCCTTGGGTGTATTCCATTTGGGCCTGGCGATTTATTGATTTTAATCTTCTTTAACGGGTTCCCCACTTCCTCCTGCGTTAGGTATGAGATATTTTGTGAGGGCCTAATCTGCATCTTAAAGGGCGAGCACGAACCCAGCTTCTCCTTCTCTAGCCAATCTTGATGCCTCCCAGGTTATTTCAGGCACTCTCTCCTAGTTCACGCTGTCTAACCAATAAGGTTCTTAGTGGTCCAAATGAAGGCGTTCCAGTATCTGCTTACTTGTCAGTTTAATCCCCTGTCTGTGTAACCAGCTTTACCAAACTCTGCCTGTTCCAATCTCGGCCTAATTCTCAACTTTGATTTACTTGATTGCTTCCTTCAGTGATATTTTGCTGTTTCCCATAATGCAAGAACTCCACCTGCCCTAACTTTCTGCCTATTTGTCATACTGACCAGTCGGAATCAGCAGCTCATGCACTGAAACTTTTCCTAGGTAAATGACCTGGAGGTTCCCTGTAGTGAAGGCCAGAGTAAAGGGTAAAGACCAGAGACCTTTAGCCAAATCAGTCACTGACACAGTGGAACAACACCCACTGCGTTACAGATTGGCATAGGAGTTGAAGACACATGCATTATAGATGCATTAAAAACAAAAAGGGTTAGGAAAGTGGACATATCATTTAAGCTTCATAAAAACTCAAACTACAATACACAATTGTACAGACATTTTATTTGTTTTAGAGACAGCGTACATCTCTTCAGCTTGTAGCACTCTGCATGTCATCATTTCCATCCTGGCAGAGATCTCAATGCCTCTCTTGTACAGTAGCAAGCACATAAATACATCTTCAGTAAATTATTGCATGTGAAGGAATGCATGTAGAATTGGAGAATGCCATGTTCTATATACAGCGATCAGCTATAACATTAAAAACATCTACCAAGTATTGTATTGTGAAGTTCCCACTTGTACCACCAGAACAGCTCTGAACCATCCAAGCATGGACTCAACAAGACCTCTGGAGCTGTTCTGTGGTATCTGGCTCCAAGACGTTAGCAGCAGATCCAGTAAAAGGAACCTGTCTGTAGAGTGATCAAAGTGCTAACGACGACTTGTCTGTGAGTGTGTGAGTGCTTCTCATGCTCCGCCCCTGATACATGATGGTGATGTGATCGCAGGACATAAAACATGCAGAGCCTGACAACAGCCTTCGTGCACAGAACCTGTGATGATGTCACCATCATGTGATCAGTCACGTGGGCTCTGATCTCCGCCCCTGATCACAGGACGCTAATGTTATCTGCTTCTCTTTATTAAAAGCCTGCAGAGTCAGACAGCAGCCACCTGCTTACAGGACCTGTGGTGATGTCACCGTCATGTGACCAGTCACCTGTGTGGGAGGAGTCCAGGATCACATGATGGTGACCTCATCCCAGATCCTAAACCAGCACAGGCCGATGAAATGTATGTAGTACAGCTGTGTGGGTGACACATGCATCTAGCAGAGCTGTGTGTGTGACGTGCGCAAGTAGCAGAGCTGTGTGATGTGTGCATGTACCATAGCTGTGTGTGATGCGTACAAGTAGCAGAGCTTTGTGTGTCGTGCGCATGTAGCAGAGCTGTGTGTTTTATTGTGCCACCAGAAATACTGGTGCTATAATTTCCAAATAATTACTAGCATTGCCCTAAACACAGGCTGTGTGAAATACTGACAGACTTCATCAATACAAAGAACTATTTTTTACTCTGAAATGCTGCCGTATTTCAGAGGAAACACAATTGTAAAAAAAAAAAAAGGCAAAGGGAGGAGTGTCAGCTGTATGGCTCCTTTCTGGATTCTTTTGGCTTCGCTTGAGTGACAGGTCTCTCTCAATATGCTAATAAGCTAAGTTGGGATGGGAAAAAGCCAAGGAAAAACTGCCAAGCAGATACTTCTCCTTTTGCCTGGCTCCTGTCTAAAGCTATATTTCTTGGGACCGTCACAGCATTTCAGAGCAAAATATAGTTCTTAATAATGAAGCAGCCTTTAGGTTTTTCATGCTGCTTTTGGTTAAGGCAACATGGGTTTTCTGACAGGTTCTCTCCAAGTTCCTTAAATTATAAGGTGGGACCTCCATGGATTGATTGTATTAAAGTAACATCCATATGAATACCAGGATGCAAAGTTTCCCAGTAGAACAATGTCCTGAACATCACTCTACCTCTGCTCCGTCTTCTTCCCATAGTGCACCAGGCCATGCACATGATGCAAAAGAAAATGTGATTCATCAGACCAGGTCACGTTTTTCCATTGCTCCGTGGTCCTGCTCTGGTGCTCACATGCTCATCGTATGGGCTTTCTGCCTTGGATAGGGGTCAGCATGGACACTCTGCACCAACTCAGCCCCCCATACATAGCAAACTGTGATGCGCTGTGTGACCCGATAACTTTATATCATAACCAGCAATTTGTACTACAAGACCAGTAACTTTTTCAGCAATTTGTACTACAGTAGCTCTTCTGTAGGTTTTGGACCAGACAAACCAGCCTTCACTCCCCCATAACCCTGTCATCTGATCACTAGTTATTAGAGATGAGCGAGCACCAAAATGCTCGAGTGCTCGTTACTCGAGTCGAACTTTCAGTGATGCTCGAGAGTTCGTTTCGAGTAACGAACCCCACTGAAGTCAACGGGTGACTCAAGCATTTTTGTATATGACTGGTGCTCCGCTAGGGTTTTCATTTGTGAAAATCTTAGCAAATCACCAAAGTCATGTAAAAAGCACAGAAATGGATAGGGCAGGCGAGGAGCAACATTCAGGGCTGCATTTCGGGCTCTGAGGTCTCACTATTAAGCCACAATAGTGGCAAGAGTGAGACCCCCCCCCCACACACACTGTCAGCATAACGATCGTTCTCCTCTGCCACAGCTGTAACAGCTGTGGCAGAGAAGAACGATGTTAGCCCATTGAATTCAATGGAGCCGGCAATACAGCCGGCTCCAATGAAAGCAATGGGCTGCCAGCGAGCGCGGGATGAATTTTCGGGAAGGGCTTAAAAATATACGCCCTTACCTGAAAATCATCCTCAAATGTGTAAAAATTTTTAAAAAAATTATGTCAGCATTAAGATCGTTCTCCTCTGCCACAGCTGTAACAGCTGGGGCAGAGAAGAACGATGTTAGCCCATTGTATTCAATGGAGCCAGCAATACAGCCGGCTCCATTAAAAGCAATGGGCTGCCGGCGAGCGCGGGATGAATATTCGGGAAGGGCTTAAAAATATAAGCCCTTACCTGAAAAAGAAAGATTTTAGTGTAAAAAAGAATAAAAATGCAGGCATTCTCTTCAATGGAGCCGCTGCTGCTGCCGGCGACTCCATTGAAGACAATGGTCCGCTGGCACACCTGAATTCTTTTTCAGGGAAGGGCTTTACATATAAGCCATTCCCTGGAAATGAATTAAAAGTGATTTAAAAAACAAAAAAAATAGATACTTACCTCCCTTCAGCTGCCGGGGGCACAGTGCATCTTCTCCTGCTGTCCCCTGCACTGTGGTGCTGAACTGCTGTCATTCAGCTGAGAGCTGCACTGAGCCAATCAGAGGCAGCACTCACTCACCCATTCATGAATTCATGAATGGGTGTGAGTGAGATCTGCCTCTGATTGGTCAGGCTGTGACCAATCAGAGGCAGCTCATTCAGCAGGCGGGAATTTTAAATCCGCGGCTGCTGAATACTACAGAGAGCAGTTCAGGAGAACTGCCAGCTGGTCGCAGCTGAACTCCGTCTGCCGGGACCAGGTGAGTATATATATTTTTTTTATTTTTACACATTTCTGGATGAATTGCAGGGAAGGGCTTATATATTTAAGCCCTTCCCGAAAATTCATTGTGCGATCGCCGGCAGCCCATTGCTTTCAATGGAGCCGGCTGTATTGCCGGCTCCATTGAATTCAACGGGCTAACATCGTTCTGCCGGTACAAGGTGAGTATATTATTTTTTTACTTTTTACACATTTTAGGATGATTTTCAGGTAAGGGGTTACATTTTTAAGCCCTTCCTGAAAATTCATCCCGCACTAGCCGGCAGCCCATTGCTTTCAATGGAGCTGGCTGTATTGCCGGCTCCATTGAATTCAATGGTCAGTGCTCGTTTAATCGAGACGAGCACCGCGTGGTGCTTGTCTCGAGTAACGAGCATCTCTACCACCCTAATACTCAAACGAACATCAAGCTCGGACAAGTATGCTCGCTCATCTCTACTAGTTATCCTTCTGTGGGCCACTTTTAGTAAGTAGTAGCCCACATACTAGGAACACCCTGAGGATTTGCAGTTTTGAAGATGTTCTGATCCAGTTGCCACTCCATCACAATTTGCACCTTGTCAAATTGGCTTAGATCTTTATGCTTGCTTCTTTTTCCTGTTTTCAACACATCAACTTCAAGAACTGACTGTTTATTTGCTGCCTAACATATCCCACCCCTGGACTGTGCCAGTGGAAGTAGATCATCAATATTATTAATTTAATCTGTGAGTGGTTTCAATGTTATAACTGATCGATGTATATGAGGATGTTGTGGAAGGTATTGGAAGAAGTATCACCTCTTAATAAGAATGATCCCACCCACCAATTCTATATGTACAAAAGACATGAAATGTGTACATTGTAGGTTACCATTGTATCTCAAAACATAGCAATGAGGTGCACACATTTCCTTTTCTGCATATTACTGATAAATTATTAGATAATACAAAAAATGTGTCTCACGACAATTAAAGAGATATTCTTGCCAAAAACATTAATTACCTATCTTGGATAAATAATAAACGTTAGACCAGTGGACCATGACCATTGGGACCTAGGATGGGAGACCCTGGTCCTCGCCAGACCAACAACTTCAGTGAGGATGAGTCGAATGAAGTGGTGGTTGAACATGTTCTAAAGGTCACAGCAGTTAGAGCCTTACTGATCTAACATCACCAATCCAATGAATAGATGACAAATGTTTTTCACCAAAATCATCCTTTACATAAAGCAAAAAAAAATTGGACTACAATTGCTGCTGCATCCCTGAAGTAAAAATATTGCCACTGATAAATGTGTTCTGCTTTAAGACATACTTTAAAAATCTGTGACAAAGTATAGGAGACACAATGGCAGACGTGACTTGAAAAGGCATAACTGAATGAACTGGTAGGGCGACATAGAAATGAATATAGGGATATTACAGGGCCTGGTAACGCAATGAGTCCACTTACCCATGTAACAGTAAAAGACACTTGGAATGAGAGTTTAATGACGGACAATATTTAGGTTCTGGTAGAACAATTTCATTAGAGGATGTGGAGTCTTCTTACTATAGAAACACATTTATTTATAACGTCTCCCTGCCGTCAATATTTAAATATTGGCAACTATGGAGTCTTCTATCAGATATCAAGATCGTTGCTGTCAGACTCTTGTTTTCCTTCAGCAATGCTGGGAAAGTCCATTCTGTCTTGGTTGTCCTGTGCACCATCCCCAAATATCATGTTTGGGTCTTCAGGGATACCAGTCTGAAACATATTGTCCCAGAAGAGGCTGAGGGTAGACCTGTCATTCTGTTCGTTCTCCTTCAGTTCATGCATCTCCTTAGCACTTGCCCATGGCGTTTGGACATCAAATGTTTTGTCAAAGTGGCTGTAGTCAACACGGAAAGCTCCTTTCTCCAAAGTCATGCAAGGCTCAAACCTGTGACCCCATAAAATCTCATCTTCTGTGTAGGAAGTCTTGGCTTGACACGTCATACCTTTTGTGAGTGAGACATTAAAAAAAGTAGTTAATACAGTGCTTACAAGTCAAAATCAGATAATACGAGGTGGTATAGACAGCAAGTTATGAGTTGTTTCTCAAAAACTTGTTCCGGTAACTTGAACTGGCCACATACATAAGACAAAAGTCAACCAAAAAGGGCAATTTTGAGCATTTTATGCAAACTTCTGACACGGAATTATCCATTGCAAATTACACAGTTTTTGTCTCGTCTTCTGTTACACCAACATCTTGTTATAGAACAGGAGGAGCTGAGCAGGTTGATGTATATTTCATTGGACAATGGTTGAGAATGAATTATTGTAAGTTATTGATTCAAATCCCTGCACTTTCCAGGATTAGTAGTCTAGTGGGCAGTCCTAATCAGCAACTGACAGCTATCTTGGTATGCATGGCTATACAGGGAAAGCTGCCAATCATTGCCTGAGACTTCCCACCAGACTCCTAAGTCTAGAGAGAGCTAAAATGAGTTTTTATAAGTATTTTCTCACAAAACTATACATCAACCTGCTGAGCTCATCCTGCTGTATAGCATGCTGCCAGTGGATTCATTTAAAGCACCAGCTTCAACTTAACCCTTTGCAATCCAATTTTGGATCAGATTTTCCTAGGGGGCTTTCTCTTTCTGCCATTATACAATGGCGCCATCTGCTGGCTAGAGCCAGTACTGTGGCATGGGACATGCTGGAGAGGCCCCTGACAACAGAGCGGCCAGTAATATACAGTAAGAATACCCTGCAGTACATCTTCTGACATCGGAGCTGTACAGCCTTTAATCAGAATGTCTTCAGATGTCAGACAGTGGATTGGAAATGGTTAAAGAATGGCTGCATGAACTGCAATTACTGCCCTAATTTCAAAAAACATGGGACACTGTGTAAAATGTAAATAAAAGTTAAGTACAAAAAAGAATGCAATGATTTGGAAATCTCATATAACCATATTAAATTCACAATACAACATAGACATTTTTCTATTTCATTTAAAACAATTAACTTGTTTAGAAAATGATGGCAGCAACACATCACAGAAGTTGTGAAAGGCTGGAGATTAGTGCTACTAATGAAAAACAACTTTAGGTTAAATTTTCTACTAAGTCACATAACTGTGTATAAGAGGAGCATGTTACAGAGGCCGAGTGTTAAGACCCTTTTGGACATAACAATTTTCGCTCAAAAATCGCTGAAAGCCATTTTTTGAGTGATAATCGTTTTGTCTAACTGCACTGACATCATGCAGTTTTCACTAAGCCATCGCTGATCTTGCAGCATGCTGAAAGATCAGCGATCAGTTATCAGGAATTCACAGCGGGATACAGCTGATACTATGGTTTCAGCTGTATCCTGCTCCCTGAAGACAGGCGGGGTATGAAGAACACAGCGGTCTAGCTGTGCTCTGCATCCCCCGCTTGGAACGCTTGGCGGTATTTTTTTTAAATCTCCGACTTTCCCGCGGATCCGCCGCATGTCTGCAGTGTCAGCTGCAAGCGTGCCGTGGTTCGGACAGCTTCCATTGACTTTAATGGAAGCCGTTTGTGCTAGAGCAGTATGCTGTTCAAGGACTGCATACATGACACAAGATGTACACTGGACAGCATTGTCAATCATGGATCACATTCTAAATGGGGATGTACAATAAAAATCAAGTAATTTATACAAGTAAAAAGTAACAGTAAATAGACTCCCTTCTAAAGTCCCCCAATTTTAAGTCACACACACTTAAAATAACCACACTTGCAATCAAGCACATGTCAACACACTCCAACACTCGCTGTCAGGGCTCTCCCTACTGAGCTAGTAGAGTTAAATGGTTGTCCATCAGGACAAATTTGTCCATTCTGTTCATATGCATGGGTAGGACAAATGGACATCTTAAAGGGGTTTTCCGGGACTTTGATCTTAATGACTATCGTCAGGATAGGTCATCAATATCACATCAGTGGGTGTCTACCACTGAGGATCGCAACCGATGAGCTGTTTGAAGAGGCAGTGGCACTTGGCTGAGTACCGCTGTCTCCACTCAGGCCTGTGATGTCATGATTATCAGCACATGCCATGAGAGAAGCTCAGTCCTATTAATGTGAATGAGACTGCACTGTAATGCCAGGAACAGATGCTATGAAATGTACGATATGGCATGCAGTGAAGTGACAGCAACCCTCATTCAAATGTCTCAATTACTTCAAACAACTGATTTGTGGGGATCTTGAGTGGTAGACCCTCACCAATCAGACACTGATGACCTAACCTGAGGATAACCCATTTGATATCTGCCAATGATTCTTTATGCCCTTAAAGTATATTTTAAAGTTAAAATAATATATCTGCAGTCTTGTAATGTCTTGAGGGGAATAAGCTGCTCACTTGTCTCCACATGGAAATGGGGCATTGACTTTTTTTCATTTCAATTGTCAGCTTTATCAAGACAGCATAAAATGTGCTGACCTTTAAAAGCTTTCGCAGTGTAAAATAATGTGAAGACGTAAGGTGCTGCAGACCTATCTTACATTGGACTACCTGTAATTCAGAGCCATTAGCAAGCATAAGGTTGCTGGATAGAGGCTGGTTGGGCATATACCTGAATTCTGTGTGGCCAAGAAGCCACTTTGCTTTGGTCAGAGTATTAAGGGTTAATTAGGACAGTGATATGAATCTTTGCCATAGGCACTGATAAGCCTTGCTACAACTGTATGGATTTGATCAAAAAAGTTGAACTATTGTAAATATATATACATATAAATATAAACTTAACCATTGTAATCCCTTAACCCTTTCCAATCCAATTTGTATCCTAGTTTTCCTAGGGGGCTTACTCTTTTTCTGCAGTTATACAACGGTGCTATATGCTGGCTAAAGCCAGTACTGCATGAGGTGACAGGTTGGATAGGCTCAGATAGAAGAGAGGTTGGCAATATACAGTAAAAGAACGCTGGTGGATGTCTTCCAACATCGGAGCTGTACACCCTTAAATCATAATGTCTTCAGAGGTCAGACGGTGGATTAAGGGTTAATGACTGCCCTATAAATGTTTTTACATCGGCTGCTCGGGTACTTATAATGCAACACTTTTTTTCTGAGGTGATTCAGAAAAAGATAGTAGCACTATGCACATTGCACTCTCAATGCGCCCGTGTGACTGAGCCCTAAGGGTGACAGAGTACAGGCAGAGCTGTCTAAGAAGGTGAATAAACTGCAGGTGGAATTGGAAGCTTAGAGTGAAGAGTCTCAGAAGCTGGTTCAGAGATGCATCAGAGGTGTGCATTAGTGCACACCTGAAGAGCATGGAAAGTGAGAGAAATCAATTTCTCAAGCAAATAAAGATGCAGAAACTAAGAGAAACCTGTCAAAGCAGATTTCAATACTTCAGGCTCAGGTGTCAGATATGTAAAAGACAATTGAGAAGAACACTGCATGCTTGGATTCTGTGGAAGAGCAAAAGAAAGGAATTCAAAGAGTTAGTTATCTGCAAGGCAACAGTGTGAAGAGAAAACAGCTGCTTATGATAAACTTGAGAAGTTTAAAGTGAGTCTTCAGCAAGAATTAAAAGATGTTACTTTGGAGCTTGGTCACTAACGTCAGATGGTGTCCAAACTGGAGAAGAAACAGCTGTGTGAACAGGGGCTTACTGAAGAGAAAGTCAGGTCTGCGAGATATGCCAATGAATGTGAGCGTGCAGAAGAAAAGGCTCATGAGAAAGAGACCGAAGTTCTAACCTTGACACGCACCCTGATAGTGGTGTCAGAGGAAAAGGCCTGGTTTCAAAAGTTTACCTAGAAGTTATGCGTAAAGAAGAAACATTGGGAATCAAAAAGTCATGTTGCTGAAAAGAAGATTCAGATACTAGAGAGATCTAGCATCCAGTTGAGCCAGCAAGTAAAAGGAAGGTTCTTGTTGAAGAATAATAAAAATGAAATAAAAGATTTGATTAGCAGCAAGACAGATGCTGTAAAGAGAACTCTGGTATGACAAAAGCTAAAAAGCTTGTTCCAACAACCGGTAGCAGGAATAAAGACCTTGTTGGAGAATTATACAAATTAAAAAAAAAATAGTGAAGTAAGCCAAAGTAGGCTTAAAAAGTGACCTGGGCATTCCAGGTGAACAGTTTGTGAAAACTGGCGTAGTCTTGTGGGAAGAAATCACCACTGTGAACAAGAGTAAAGACATTGAGCAACAAATGGGAGACTGAGAAATCCTCGGAAGTAAAATAGAAGTCAGAAGGTGAAGCTGCTGAGGCTGAGGAAGCCACTGGAGCAGATAAAAAGTAAGCAAAACTCTTTTTTTGAAATGCAAGTTAGAAAGGGCTCTTTAAATGATGGTTGAATCGGAAGGGTGTAGCAAGCAATTACGCGTAGAAATGGAGGACTTGGTTCATTGCACGGATGATGTTACAAAGAATGTACATGAATTAAAGGGGGGCTTGAATCCACAAGTAGTAAAAGTGAAGATGCAGTTAGGTAGACTTGGGGATGAGTTGCCAGTCACAGGGAATTCAGAGTGGCACTGGGAGGTTAACCCACAAGGTGTGAGGGTGCAATTTGAGAGAAAAATGCAGAGACATAATAAGGTGCAGACAAGAAAAGGCAGCTTGTCAGACAAGTAAAAGAAAATATTGAGGGACAGCAAAGGCCCCATGTTATAGCTCAGCAAGTATTTGATCCTGGGGGGTCTAAAATGCTTATGAAAATACCAGTGGTATTTGTCATGGGGGGGATGGGTGGCAATGCAGTAACAAGAGTGTCCTGTAGGGGGCCTCAGAACGCAATTACTGAGGTTGTTTATTTAACCTGTTTTTCACAGGGGGGGGCAGTAAAAGTCTAACTAGAAAATTCAGCCCTATTCACAGGAAAGACTTATGTTAAAATAATAATCTTTATTAGAATAATTTAAAAAGAGACAGTAGACTCAGGGCACAACACAAAACAAAGAGTTGGGAAGGATGTTGCAGCCACTCAAGGGTGGTCAAGCCACCAGGTGGCAGCACCTCCGACCAACCTAGGACAAGACGTTGTTAGCTACAAAAATACTCTTGTTAGAGAGATATACTTATTGGGACTAGAACTATGGATCGTGTCACTGTATGGGAATGATAAATCCTCAACCAGAGGATAAGATGATCATACACTCTTCGTTCAGATATTTCAGTCAGACCGAAACTGATGATAGTGTCACGGTCACGTCTCCATATGTAGCTAACGCAACAAAATACTTAGTAAGGACTTGCGCATCTTAGTGCAAGAACTACAGAATTTTCTCACTAGGTACACTATTCTTAGGTTTATTGCATCACACTTTTGGTCTCAGATTATTGCATCGTACTATAATCTCGACGCGTTTCACCACTTCGTAAATGTGGATCATCAGGAGTGATAGTACTAGATAAGTCGTATAATTTGCAAAGGTGAATCACTGTGCTCAAGGTGAAGAGCCAAGTGATGTATATCAAAGTTGTGAGTCCTAGATGCAATATATGCTCATGCTAGTGCCTATGAACAAAAGGTAAGACGGCTTCTAGAAAAAGATGCAACAAGCCAGAGTCTCCTTTTGGGGGAAACCGATCCAGTATATCAGCTGAGACCAATCTGATTATCTCACTCTCACAGACTTAAGCATTCCATTTATGCAATTGTCAAAAAAATAGCTTGGAAGTCTGGGAGTCAATCCTAACACTCGTTGGCTAGCACCGAAGGCTATATACGCCTAGAGTCAATCCTCCTAAAGTGCCAAACTGCCCAGTTAGAATCTGTAGGTAAAAGCTGGTCTCTTTAAAGGCCCAATCACCCCAGTCAAAAGGTCTAGAGGAGCGAGGTATACAGCATAGATCGTTTCCCTAAGCATAATAGCAGGCTTTAGTATGTCAAAATAACAAAGAGAGGTCCCATCGCCTTGATGGTAGGCAAGGGAATGAAGAGCCGTCTGAAAACCACCCATTTAAGTAGCCCTAGGCCACGCCTACTTGGAGGTTGGCCCTATTGATCAGCCAATCCCGAGACTCTGGGCGTTACCTGTGGAAGGAACAATAAAGAAGAAAAAAAAAAAAGAGGGCTTATTCACATGTTGAATAAAAGGATGCAATGTTATGAGTCATATTTCCTTCCATCCCCCGGTGAGGGTAACGTCAGCGTCAGGCCTGATCGTGATGTGTCATCTTAGCTGACACGGGGCCAAGTTGTTAGCGGCTGGGGGAGGCATGACCCACCTGTCAGTGATCCCACCAGTAAGGACAAGAGGGGTGGGGCTGGACCGCCGCGTAGTGACCAACGTCATGACGGTACGTGTGACCTCGCAATGTCATGACGCATACCACGTAGGATCCTGTAGGTGGAAGCCGGGAGCGTCAGTGGGCGTTGTAGCGTGCGCCGGGGGGAGTGGTTACAGACCTCAGAGGATGAAGCCGTGGACCGATGGTAAGGAAGGGGCGTGCGTCCAAGTACATGGGCATTACAATATGCGCCTGAAAGGGTGTGGCTAGACAGGTTAAATTTCTCCTTCCTCACAAACTCAGAGGGAAGAGACAGTTTAGTAGAGCTGGACAGGCTGCAAACCTGAGGTCCAGTGTGGACCAGTGAGAGGCGGTGTGAAGGCACCGCGTCAGGAACTTAGGGCCTGATATCCAGTGTGGACCAGCTTGGGCCAGTCACATATCTGAGGGAGGAGGACGCCCTCCAGACGCCCCATGCGGGGTTAGTGACTGGGACCCTGTTGGTTGTAAACCCAGGACATTATATATGGACTGTGATATACTGTATTGTTCGCTGTGAATTAATGCTGGCAGGAGCCAGATTTAAAGAGAAAGTCAAGTCTCCTCCTGGAGCCGGTTTATACGTGTGGTGTCTATTTTCCTAATTGAGAAGTCAGCGATCCGCAGACGAGTGATCCCCAACTTACTATGGTATGTATAAAAATTTAATAATACATTACATATACCCCAATATAGTATTTATAAAAACTTCAATGAGTCCCACGAAATGTAAACTTCTGCAGAAAAACAAAAAAGTTATGGCTCTCAGAATATAGCGACATAAAAATGCCTTTTGTCAGAAAAACACTTTTTATTGTGAAAAAGCGCTAAAATGTTAAAATACCTAAACTTATTTGGAATTGCCATATTCTCCCTAAGGCCTCCTTCACATGGGTGACAAAGTTGAGCAATTTTGTAGCATTGCTACAATGCTACAAATTGCATGTATGTGAAGCCCATGCTTTCCTATGGGTTACTTCACACATGAGATGTTTTGTAGCATGCAACAACCTGACACAAAAACCTCACAGGTCTGGCGACATTCCCGTGACTCATGAGGTTTTGTAGCCCATGTTTTCCTATGAAGCCTTCCTCTCTGTTGCATTGCACGAAAACGCAATTTTCGTGCGGTGCGATGCAACTTTGACAGTAGGAAATCCTACTGTCAAAGCCAAATCTAAGCCCTAGCTGCAGAAAATTTAAAAAAAAAACACATACATCACCTTAGAAGTGCTCTCTGCTGCAGCCGCAGCTTCTCCCTGGGTCCTGGCACTGTTTCTCTTCTTCATCTTCTGGCCGGGGATTGAAAAATCCCTGCCTCCTGGAAGCGCTGGCTGTGATTGGCTTAGGCATAGCCAATCACAGCCAGTTCTTGATGAATGATTGAACCAATCACAGCCATTCATCAAGCACTGGCTGTGATTGGCTAAGAGTCAGCCAATCACAGCCAACGCTTCCAGCAGCCGGGGATTTTTCAATCCCTGGCCAGAAGATGAAAAAGAGAAGCAGTGACAGGGGGCCCGGGGAGAAGCTGCGGCGGCACCCCAGATAGTGCAGGAGAGGTGATGTATACTTTTTTTTTATACTTCAACTACAGCTTATTTTCGGGGTAGGGCTTTTATTTCAAGCACCCCCCCCCCCCACCCTCCCCCCAAAAAAATTCTTGCATGTGATGCTACAAAGTCACACGACTTTGTAGCGCTACAAAATCGCAGTATTGCCACAAGAAGACGCAGCGATATCGCACGGACCAATGCCGTGTCTCCTGTGTAAACGACGCCTAGGGCATAGAGTAAAGGTAAGTTTTGTTAAATCGTGCACAAGAAACAAAATTAAAAAGTAAAAAGAAAAAACAGTTTTTTTGCATTCTCTCCTAAAAAAATTGATAAAATAAATGTACTCCAAAATGCTGCTATTGAAAACTACATCTTGTCCTGCCAAAAATCCTAACAAATATACAAGTATAACTAAAATGTGCTTTACTTGAGTTTGTATGTGCGCCCCATGTTTGTGTTGGGTTCCTCTGGGTACTACTGTTCCTTCCCACCCTCTGAAAACATACATATGGGTGAATAGAACCTTGTGTGGTGCAGAGTATTAAGGCAGCAGAAATGCACTCCTAAACACTCGCTCACGACCGGATGGTTGCAGGTTCAATCCCCGTGTGGTTCTGGCTCAAAGTTGTGACTCAGCTTTCCATCCTTCTGAGGTCAGTAAAATGTGTACCCAGATTGCTGGGGGGGATAAAAAGATGGCAAACCACCCTGCAAAAATAGTCTGCCAAGAAAATGTCAAAAACGTTTTATCGGTAGCACCACTTTTTAACCAACTCTGGGCAGGGCTAGAAAATGCAACAGCCAAAGACGGAAAAACAAACCTCCTACCACGAATAGTTCCAAATGAAAAGGGAGAACTTCGGCAGCATTACAGGTGCTAAATGAAGGTAAATTTATTACCTCATAACACAAAAATATGGCGACGTTTCGACTGGAAGGTCTTTGTCAAGCTCAAAAGGTGAGCTGGATAAAGACCTTCCAGTCAAAACGTCGCCACCTTTTTGTGTTATGGGGTAATAAACTTGCCTTCATTTAGCACCTGTAATGCTGCGGAAGTTATTCGTTTTTATGTGAAGGTAGCCTGAGACTTCACCATGAGATCTTCCAAAATACACTACAATACCTCTATGTTGCAGTGCCTAATGCATGTTCAGGTATACAAAGACTTAGAGGCCCTCATTAGGCCTCTAGCTGCTTTGGCAATCCATTGGTAACCTTCATTGATACTGCTTGGGCAGATTACAGCGCCATAAAAAAATCAGTGCTCTAGCCCTTCATAGACCATGGTAAAAATGCATATTGATGGCCACTAAGGTATTTCCACAAAAAGCTTAAAGGGCCACTTCGACTAAAACATATTTTTCCATCCCTGGCTCCCTCACCTGATTGCCTGTTACACTCTGGAAGTCTTATCTATGTATGCCAGCCACTTCCATGAAGTGCATCCCTCTGATGCTTATCAGGCACCATCTTGAGATTGAGAGATTTTAGTTTCACTTACAGATTTACCCCTAAATGCTTCAGCACAGCTTTACGATTTCTTCCTGCAGGGGGCGGGGGGAACAGTTAAGTTATTATTACCTTCTATATTCACGTAAATAATGTACATACCATAAGTATACAGTCAGGAGGATGAGCTATGATCTCCTCTATTATAACTGTGTGACAGGAGCTTCTAATCATCATCAGTAACTGTGGCAAGAATGACTGTGCCCCCCTGCAGGCAGGTCCTGTGTAACAGCATCACCCAGACTGGGAAACTGACTTAATTTGAGATCACGTAACCCTTGGAACATCTGAGCTGGTTAGAACTGAGATCACATGACCAACTGAGGAAACAGAGGCTGGGAGATTCAGAAAGAGAGAAATAACTAATCAAGGTAACACTAGCTGACTTATATATACTGGGGGGGGGGGGGGGGATAGCTGCATAATAAATGAATAAAAAGAAAAAATCACTGGAGTGGCCCTTTAAAATTGGTGATACAGTATATGTATAAATCAAAAGTTAGAGTAGTTGCTACATTTTGATAATTAATTTGTTTTTTCTACAAAGATATCCTTTTTTCTGTCTTTTGCAAGAAAGTGTTAACCGGAAGGGCAGTCATCTTAATTATCAAAACTGGAAATTAAATTTTAGTATCAATACTTCATCCATATAGGCTGACAAATAGAAGCACTGCAAATTTAGACATTATGGTCTCACATCACAAATGTGCTACAGTTGAAAGGGATTTTGCAGCCACTTTTTGGTGTAAACAGGAACAGTTTATTTTATTATGCAGAGGCACAATACTCCTTGTAGTTACTGACATTGTAACTGACACTAAAACATGATTCTGTGATTGTTACAGTCTCTAGAAGAGGTATAGAGCTTTGTGGTTGCTCTCACGCTTTGTAGGCACAGTCTAGTGAACAGCAGAACAGTAATAGAAGATAAGTTGCAGAAGTGTAATAGTATTTTGGGATTAAGACTTGGTACATATTCTGCAACCCAAGATGGCTGGCAGCTCTTACCCTAATCCACATGCCGCTATGGATCTCAGGGAGGCTACTAGCTACTAATACATGCAGGTGAAAGTTCATTGGGCTGTACCAGCCACGTGTTAAGGATGCCCCACTGCCTGTCTCTAAGCTACTATTAGGCCTCCTTCACACGGGCGACAAAGGCGCGCAATTTTGTAGCATTGCTACGATGCTACAAATCGCATGTATGAGAAGCCCATGGTTTCCTATGGATTCCTTCACACATGAGATGTTTTGTAGCATGCTACAAAACGACACACAAATCTCGCAGGTCCGGCGATATGCCTGCGACTCGTGAGGTTTTGTAGCCCATGTTTCCCTATGGAGCCTTCCTCTCTGTTGCATTGCATCGCACGAAAACACGGTTTGTATGCGATGCAATGCAACTTTGACTGATCTTCTTCTTCTCTTTTGGCCGGGGATTCAAAAATCCCTGCCTCCTGGAAGTGCTGGCTGTGATTGGCTGACACTTAGCCAATCACAGCAAGTGCTCGATGAATGGCAGTGATTGAACCAATCACAGTCATTCTTTGAGCACTGGCTGTGATTGGCTAAGTGTCAGCCAATCACAGCCAGCTCTTCCAGCAGCCGGGGATTTTTCAATGCCTGGCCAGAAGATGAAGAAGAAGATCAGTGCCGGGACCTGGGGAGAAGCTGCGGCGGCGCCCCGAACAGCGTGGAAGCGGTGATGTATACTTTTTTTTCTCTCCTTTAGTTACAGCTTATTTTTGGGGTAGGGCTTATATTTCAAGCCCCCCCCCCCCCCCGATTTTGTAGCATCACATGCGACTTTGTAGCGCTATAAAAGCGCTGTATTGCTGCGAGAAAATCGCAGTGATATCGTACGGTGCAGCGATGCGATATCGCTGCGATTTACTCGCAGCAATGCGGTGTCGCCCGTGTGATGGAGGCCTTAGACTACTACTCATTTCAAGGATATCCCTGACTACTAGGAATGTGTGCTGGTGGTGTGCACACAGCCCAGAGTTGTCAAATGTCCATATATTCCTGAGCAGTCCAAGACGAGAAATGGGTTGCAGAAGCGGAGTATGACGCCGGTGATGGAGAGGCTTTACACCAATTCAGTTGAACAAACAATGCTTTATGAATGAATAATAAAGAATAAATTGGCACTAACATACAACAGTATTATGTGGATACAATGCAAACAGCCTAATAACATTTAATCAATGCTATAATTGAGTCCGTATCCTGAGAATGAGGCGTCCTTAATATTGTAGACACAATACAAAATTATGACAGTCAATAAGCTGTTTACCCTGGTCAGATGCTATTTGATAATAGGAGTCTCCTCTGAAGTAACTTAGTCTTGCAGGAATTTTGGTTAACCAAATGACTTAGGCTTAATGTCCACGGCCGGATTTGATTTGCGTAATCCACATGGGTCATCCATAAGGAAGATCCGCAATTCAAAGTGCATTGGCATCTGCAACGGAATGTAAACATGCGGATTGTTTTGTGGACCGTTTGGTGCAGAAAAAAAAACTGTAGCATACTCAGTGCGGATTCCATGCGGACGGGCTCAATAGAAATCAATGGGTGCCGACGATCCGCAGTGCATCCGCACATACAATTACAATTTCACTCTTGTGAATATGGGAATTCACTTGGATGAGATTTGTGCGTTAAAAATGCAAAAAATTATGTAAAATGCACATGTAATTTCTGTGAAATCAGACAGTTTTTTATTGACCGAAATCACACTTGCCCACGCCAATGTTTCTGGGCATTTTGCATAAGATTTTTTTTCTTCCCTCGTCCCAGATGCCAAGACTGTAATAATGAGTGAAGTATAATAAGAGCGGGGCACCATGACTGAATAGGAAAATGCGGTATCTATGTAAGTAACTAAAGCATGATTACCAAACTTTGACTACTGCGGTTTCACTTCTCATTTACCAACATGTGCCTGCTTTTAATATATTGGGTAGAAAATCTCTTAAATAAACATAAAGGCCGCTTTAAGGGCTCAGTCACACGGGTGCAATGTTACTGCAGGAGGAAGACGGACGTACCTCAAGACGGACGTCTCTCTGCAGCGCCGGGAGGAAGAACATGTGACCGGCTTCATTGCCGGTCATGTGTTCTTTCTTCTGCGCTGCGGGGAGTCGTCCTTCCTGAAAGACGGCCGTCTTCTTCCTGCAGTAAGGGCACAGTCACACGGGCGCATCGGTGTCCGTGTTCGGGTGCCGATGCGCCCACATGACTAAGCCCTTATACTGTAAAAACTATCAACACCAACAATAAAAGGGTGATTCAGTCTAAGGAGAAATGATAGTTACAAACTAGAGTTACAGCAAAATAAATTATAAAATCTCTTTCTAACTTGTTGTTTCTTACCTGTGGCTTCAACGATGCCCTCAAGTATGACAATAATTTCAAACTGCTCTCGCTTCAGTGACTCTGCAGACATCTCCCAGAATGGACTGTGATCGTTGATGAAATGACAGATGATCTGAGGTTCCACTAGGAAGAGGCGGTCCTCTCCAGTATCATAACCAAGATTAATCTCCGATTGCTCCAATGGAATAAACTCCCCTTCCTTTGTCTGTCTAGATTTGATGAGTTTAGCTCTTATCTTGGCATCAACCATGTGGCTGTCTCGTAGATCTCCAATTCTGAACATCAAGCAAAGCTTTTCATCTCTGTGGGACACCACACATTTCTTACTGAAGATCAGTGTTTGGGCTCTCTTTTTAGGCCGAGAAATTTTAACAAACATACAGCCCACCATGAGGGCATCGATCACCGAACCTATTATTGATTGAGCCATAAGCAAAATAACACCCTCTGGGCAATAGGCAGTTACCATCCTGGTGCCGTAGCCAATTGTCCGTTGACTTTCCACAGAGAAGAGTAAGGCAGAAAGGAAGGAGTCAACATTGTCAATACAAGGCTTCCACTCGGGATCCCCAATGTGATTTACGTCATCTCTGAGCAAGGCGTCCACAAAATAAATAATTCCAAATCCAACCCAGGTGACTATATAACATAACATGAATACAAATATGAACCACCGATACTTTAGATCCACAACAGTGGTAAAAATGTCTGATAAAAACCTCTTCTTTTCCTCAATGCGTCCAAGATTCACTCTACACTTGCCGTCCTTTGTGACATATCTCTGACGTGTCTGTCGGTTAGTGAGGTTGAAGAGCTGGCGATCATCATACATGAGCTTACATCTTACCCTGTGTGATTTTGTGGTAACTGGAGCAGAGACAACACTACGGGTTGGGGTTTTACTTCGCATTGGGATATTCGGTACACTTAGGGCATGTTTAGGATGCCACTTTGAAATGGATTCTCTTACGGGAGTTTCCGGCTTGGCAGCTCGTTGGTAGCGAGGTAAGTCCTCTGTATTGATAGTCACACTAGGCCTATGCTTGGCAACTGGGGGAACAGCACCTGTATTTGTTTGTTCTACAGCACTAAATCTCCTCAAGCTTGAGATGAGGCTGCTTTTCTTGGGTTGAGGGAATTCTATTTTTTGATGATCTTCACAGGAAGTCACAGGCAAGATCATTGTTTCAGGCTGTTAAAGGAAAAAAAGGAGACAAAAAAAAATCAATAGAAGCTGTGTCTGCAATATCATGCTGAGCCACTGCAAAGTGCATGGAGCTGTCTGCTTCCAGCTCCATACACTGACAGAGTGGCCTAACAAACATCTAATTGGGTGGCAACCCCTCTCCAAAAAGGTACTGATGAACTCTCCTTGGGATAGGTCATCAATCTTCAGAGCTGGAAAACTCCTTTAGTATTCTTGAACGAAGTTGAGTTCGGCTGGTTTGCAAGAGTTTTCTTTCAATCAGAATTAGTTGAAACCGAACCGAAACTTCAACAAAACCCCTAAAACTAGTATATAACATTGTCTAAGAGCCATAAAATTTCTCCACTTCAGTGGTTAGCACTGTTTCCTAGCAGTGCTGCGGTCCTAGCCTTCTGGGTTCAAATCTGACCAAGGACAACATCTTCCTTGGTTAAATTTGAACTTAGGACCCCAGGATTGCAAGGCAACAACAGTATCCATTGAGCCACCATGCTTCTTCCAGAGAAGGAGAAGAAAGAGAAAAGGAAGAGGAGGATGAGGAGAAAGAAACAGGGTTTAACTGTTGTGGTTCTGTCAACGCTACCCTTTAGGCTTACATTATTGAATTTTAACAATTATTTACATTTACCCAGTTCAGTCATCAATATTCTTTTCCCAATCAAATCAAATATGTGACCTTTTTTGTAAAGAAGTACAATTATTAACAAAAAATCTAAACAATACCTTTTGAGGAAATGTTCCATATTTATTGTTGTCTGTCGGTGCCCTGGGCAGATAGGCTAGCATGTGCTTTGCCGTGGGAGCCTGAGCTGGAGGAATGGAGTTTCTCCTGCTTCTAGGATCATCTATCTTCAGCCTGGACTCATTGATGTGATTTCGTACACAGGGCCCATTATTCTGATGCAAGTCCATGCTGTTACTAGGAACAGCCAATGCCATTGTGGCTCAGATGATGATGATGTAGGTTTATGCAAAAGCATGGCACCTTCTGTCTCTGTTCCTAAAGTAATACACAAGAGAACTTATAGTTGACACATACTTTAGGAGTTGTATCCAATATTTGCTGTGAGACATTCCAAAAATATCATAATAGGCACACATATGGTACATAAAATGGAAATATAATGCTGTTTAGTACTGAGCAATGGACTCCTAGGGAAAAATTCACTCTTATATATGGCATGCAAAGGTCTCTTTATTCATCCATTGTTTGAATGGAAAATCCACTCCACTCAGTGACATTTTATAATCAATTCAAGAATACCTAAGTCTACAGTACTTCATTTAATCAGTAATGCAATGTAGTTAAATGGTTGATGGTCTTGTTCACTCTTAGGTTTGATATATATTAAATGGGCATAGCCGTAATTTGACATTCTTGGGGCCCAGTGCAAAAGCTATAAGAGACCTGCCCCCCTACTACCTATTTAGAAGACCCATATATTTGGGGCCTTTAAGGCACTAAGCACCAGATATAACTGCTGCTTCTGCATCCCCTATAGCTATGACCCTTTTAAGATGTTTCAGGAACATGCATGTAGTTTGCCAATATTAAGCAAATGATAGGCAAAATTATAGGATCCCCCTGCAGCTAAGTATAAGTAACCTTTTTCTGTTCTCTTTTACCAGAATTTAAAAGGATTACTTGCTTAGCAGTCTGGGAAGAAACATCAGAGAAAGCATGAGAAACATAATGTCAGTTACATACAGTATATTAAGTTCCCCCATTGCAAGAATGGTCTTTTTTAATAGCATTTAAAACCATTGACAAAAGGCAACGCAATTGCTGGATATCTTTGTGATGCTCTACTATAAAGCTCTGCCTTTTCATAGAAAAAGTAGATCCAGTATCAGTGTAAGACCCATTACACGTGACATTCAGATAGAAATATGTGATTCTGATAGAAAAATGGTGTAGAAGAAAAGGGAGGAAGTGGAGCTACTCCGATGAAGATCCGGTGAGGAGATTGGTGGAGTAATTGTTCCAATATCTGGTTTCTTATTTCTGTATGTGGTGAAGAGGAATAGGTGCAACAAGTTCCAGGTGCTGCCAAATTAGAAACTGTGCAACCTAGATTGGTTGGTCAGTGAGATAATAGGTAGAGAAGAAAAAGACTCTGATCGAGTGCTGCGACCTTTTTTTCTTTTAAATTGGGCACATGCTGGGATATTAAGAGAAAGTGTTGCTTTATTTTGAAAGAAAAAACATCTGAGAACTGGTTTTGTTTCCCCAAAATAAAGCAACACGTTCTTTTAATATCCCAGCATGTGTCCATTTTTCTAAAAAAAAAAGGTCACACCACTTGATCAGCCTCTTTTTCTTCTCTACACATGATATTCAGGAGATTCGTTCTTTCTTATTTCTATTGATCAAAAAGAGGGCTGGATATCCGTACATGGAAAAGAGGAAACATTCCCCAACATTTCCTAAGGGAAGCTTTCTTCTTTCCTATATGGATCTTCTGAATATCATATGAAAGGGGCCTAACTACTGTAATTTAACTGGATCCCCAAGAGATGTTATTGCAGGACATCATTAGCTTCAGTTCCCTCAAACTTGGTCATCTTAGTTCTGGTGCCATTTACCTAGACAGGATGAGGGACTAAAGGATCTGTAAAATCCAACATACTGTAGATGGTTCAATTTTTCCCTCAAAAGTATATATTCGAAGGTATAATCACAATCTCTGACATGCTTGACTGTAGCTTAAAGGAGTTATCCACCAAAACATTTATCACCTATCCACAGGATAAGTGCTAAATGTTCAATCACTGGGGATCCAACCACTGGGACCCCCAGGAATTACAAGAATTCTCATAATACTTGTAGTTACCCTTAGTGAATGCAGCGGAGGTGCACATGCGTGATCACCACTCCATTCATTTTATATGAAGATAACTGTGTGATGTGCTCAGCATTCACTAAGGGGTGTATTCCATTATCTTGATCACTGAGGGTCACAGTGGTCGGATTCCCAGCGATCAAACATTTATCACCTATTCTGTGAATAGGTGATAAATTATTTTGTTGGGGTAGCCTGTGTAGGTTGGGTACTTTATCAATTGCCATCACCTCCCATAGCAACTACATGGTTTGCTGTAGGCCTAAAATGTAATATATATGTTATGCAACATGGGTTTCTGATGTTGTGGATCAATAGATTTATTTGATTAAAGGTCTTAGTTTTACAATGCAGTCTTTAACTAGGGTTGCAGATCCTTGAGTCTATGAGAGGGCTCCCAGTATGCTGGTTTGCACCAAAGTGCCTGTAAGCCATGCAATCTGCCATACCGTACTGCTAAGAGTCTTTGAGGGATTATCCTCTGCTACAGCATATCCCACCTTACACTACTCACAGGGCTACCCCAGTGACTATGCAGGGGAAGACTCTGTGCCCCCTTAGGTCATTGTCACTATTATTCCAATGCCCTATATGGACTCCAACCTTTGCATGGCTGTTAATGTGCAATGTGTTCATTGCACAATTCCTGAGCTGCAACCAGAGCAGTGTAGCAAACCCAACAGTGCAATAACAGGTCTACTCAAAGTCCATACAAAATAAGGTAGTTAGTTTACAATTCAACATGAACATTACAGTTTGAAACAGAACATTTGCCGGGTAGCAATTCTTGCACAAAGCAAGGCTCCTGACTCTCAAGAGGAGTTTTTACGAACCTCTGCAGCCAATACACTTTGAGGAAAACTTTCCATCTTTCTCTCAGGACAGAAATTGTACGTTTGTTAAAGTCCAAGAGTCTTTCCACAACCTCGACAAGCACAGTTCCTCTCTAGTACATCTTATGGGGGTGCAACTAATAGCAGGTCCCACTAGTAGTACAAGTCGTCAGTACCATACTCACCCCAACTCCTGAAACACCTCCAGTTATAGACTACTCCTAAGTCCTGCCTGCGGCAACACTATGGTGCCACTCTCAGTGCCACAATGCTGTGTCTATGTAAGCTAAGGCTGATGCTGAGCTCCTACACCTGACTGGCGGCCACCAGGGTCACTGGGTTTGGTGGCGACCTCACCAATCAACACAGTAAATAAAGGGCCACTTAAGAGACAACAGATTTTTCTATCACTGCCCCTTATCTGATTGCCTGTCAAAGTCTGGATGTCTTCTTTGTATATTGCAGTCACATCCATGCAGTGCAGCCTCCTGTTTTATGCTTATCAGGCACCATCTTGATACTGAGATTTCTCAGTTTTCTTTTCCACTGTTCTGTGCTATCAATCCCATGATGCATCAGCACAACATCACAGGAGCATCTAGAGTCTGTACCATCCATGCCTACTGGGATATGCAAATAAGGAAGATGGAACAATACCTCTGCAGCACCACCTATTGGATGGCAGCATTCCTGCAAATCAATGTCCAACTCTTTATACATTTATTTAGAACAATGATTGGGAATTGCCATAATCTATACACAGACAGCTGTTTTGAGGGTTTTGACCCTCATCAGTGTGCAGTAGGATGTTGTCTTGGCTAGTCAGAGGCCTTTGACGTGGGTCAGTGCCTGCTGGGGTGACACTGTAATTATCATTACCTTCTATATTCATTTAAATAAGCTACAGACCATAAGTATATAGTCAGAAGAATGAACTATTATCCCCTTCTCTAGAACTCCGAGACAGGAACCTCTGATCATCAGCAGTACCTGTAATAGATTTTCTTGTGCCCCTCCAAAAAGCTTGTGTACTATAGTCCATCACACGGGAATTATGCTGACTGAAAAACTGACTTTTTAAGACAATATAAATCCCAAGTGGTCAGAATGAGATCACAAGATCCACATGAGGAGAAGGACTCCAGGAAATTTCAGATAGAAAGGACTAACTAAACAAGGTAAGACAAGTTGACATATACACTAGGGGCTAGTTATGTAATTAATGAAAAAAAAATAACTGGAGTGGCCCTTTAAGAGAGCACAAAAAATAAACTCATACATAATAAGGTTAGTAAAGGTTACCCCTCCTCCCTCCATATATTTATTTCTATAGATATACATTTCTTGTACAACTAGTTAGTTAATCGCATACATACTGTAATAGGTGGACACATCTAATTCAGTGTTCCAATATGAATGCTTGTGAATTTAAAAAAAAATAGTAGTATTCACTCTTTGTACCAGTTGGCTAATGTGTGTGGTCTGCCTTTGTTTAATGTCAGTATATGGGTACAGGTACACCAGGGCATCAAGATCAACTTCTTTGGCGTCCTTTCACACCCTCAGAGTAGGGCATGCTTGAAATAGGGAGAAGCATTGGGATGTTCCTTAATCCGAGGGTGTAAGAAGATGCAGAGGAAAATCATTTTGGTGCCCAATTCTACCTGTACCTGTATTTGCAGAAGTCTAAGTATGTTCCAAGTGTCATACTATAAATGCCTTACTTATTTTTATCTGATCAAGTAAAATGAATGAAGAGTCTATGAAAAGACGTGGCTGGGCGATACTTTTAGTTTTCATAAGATCATGTAAATGAACCATTATGCAGTTTGTAGAACAAAGTCACTAAGAAGCAATATATTGAGGAGATTAGGTCATTAAAGGCTATAGAAAAGTTTGTGCATGAAAAATCTATACACACACATCTTAATAAATTCCTATAGAAAAAATAATGCACATATCTGTTTTTGCATTGCGTTTTCCTTCCCATGCATTTAGAAAACCGCATACTTATTTTGCAGGCTCACCTGTATTTAAGTTTATGACTGAGGGGCACTGAGCAGCTAGTCTCTCACATGATCACACACAAACTCAGCCCCCTTTCCCCTCTGTTCTTTAAGAGGATGTGTAGCATAAACTCTGAGTAGCTACTGGTCCCATTCCCCATCCCAGATAATAAGAGCTCCTGATCTCCACCATCCCCCAGCACTGTCCTACAGTCCTCTGTAATAGTAGTTTTCTCAGTACTGCTCTTTAGCCTCCTAATCTGACAGGGAAGCAGACTAGGGGAGGATCAGTGAAACAACCCATCAGTTTACTCTCACTAACAGGATTTGCTAAGATTTTAGTCCGCAGAAAGTTTTTTTGAAAACCAATTACAAAAAGTCTTCATTTCCAAAAACACATTGATTTAAAAAAGAGTGAAAAGGCATACATACTTCGCAAGAATCCGCTCTTTTCTCACTGTGGACACGCTAAAAACACTTACTGTTGCCCTCATCCACTCCCGACTCGATTATTGCAACTCGTTGCTGATCGGCCTCCCCTGCACCAGACTCTACCCTCTCCAATCCATCCTGAATGCGGCAGCCAGGCTCATCTTCCTGTCCAGCCGCTACTCGGATGCCTCTGCCCTGTGCCAGTCACTGCACTGGCTGCCCGTTAAATACAGAATTCAATTTAAACTCGCCACCTTCATCCACAAAGCCCTCCACAGTACAGCGCCCCCCTATATCGCCTCCCTCATCTCAATCCATCAACCAGCCCGGGCTCTCCGCTCTGCTAACGAAACCAGACTGAGCGCCCCTTTAATTCGAACTTCTCATTCCCGCCTCCAAGACTTCTCCAGAGCAGCACCGGTCCTCTGGAATGCACTACCAAAGGCTACCCGAGCAATCCAGGACTCGCAGAACTTCAGGCGTGCTCTAAAAACGCACCTCTTCAGGGAGGCATACCGAATTCCCTAAACAAACCCCTCTGTACTCCGCCTGATAACATGCTCCCTGACCTACTGACTGCAATCCCTGCTAGCCATCATAAACCGCTCCTGCAGTCATACTGTTTCTGCCATCACACGGCTAAATGTCTGACCATTGTCTATGTGTATAACATCGCTCACTCTCCACCTCGCCATACCGTGCACATCTCCAGCCCCTTTACCTTCTGTATCACCCCATTACTTGTAGTATGTAAGCTCGTTGGAGCAGGACCCGCACCCCCATTGTTTCCATCAATTGATTACTATGTAACCGTGGTTCTGTAATTTTTGTACTTTTGTCTTTCTGTATCCCCCATCTATGTAAGCGCTGCGGAATATGATGGCGCTATACAAATAAAGATTATTATTATTACATAAACTTTAAAGGAGTTGCGTGAAGATGTATAATTCCTCACAGAATGCAGGGCCCAGGGTGAACAGCTGATTGCCCCAAGTCCCATTCTCAGCATTCCTGGTAATCAACTTATTTTGCTGGTAGAAGCTGCAGCTAACTACACATTTCTCCTGCTGTGGATCCTGCAGGTGAAATGTAGTATTACTGTGTAGTCCTTCAGATACAAGGATGGCAGAAGGTCTTCCAGAATAGGAGTCATTCTTACTGAACGCCTCTCCATCATGGGTCATAGACGGGGGTCCTGAGTGGGAGGGCAGGCTCTGATATTCGTAAGCCCCAAAAGAACATACAAAGAGAGATTGTGCTGTTGCACAACTCCTTTAATGATCAAGGCTACAGGAAGCGTCAATGTGTTGGAGACATTTAGAATCACAACATGACAATCTCTGTGCAGAGCGGTTGACTATGTTGGCACTACATCAACAAGTAAAATAAAATAGAAATCAAAACTAAATTTTCATAGCAATATACTATTATGCAGAACAGATCTGTCAACAGCAGGTTGCTTCATGCTTCCATGTAACAAAGCCTATGGGCATTCTCAGAGTTGGGACTGGAACAAACAGCCTCAAAGACTGTCCAGATGTAACGAAGTTTAACTAGTCAATTAATGCATTAAGAATAAGTTCAGTGGCACAGTTTATTTACCTTTTCAATGAGTTTTGGTTTATGAAAGGATAACGTGTTGCAACAAGTTATCACAGTTAAGTTAAACTTTGCTACATCTACTTTATACTTTCAGAATTATTTAACCCCTTCATGGAAAGCATCTTTAGTAGTTAGTAGAGCACCCTTTTGCTGTTGTGACCTGCTGCATACGTGATGTTGTCAGGACCGGCGGCTCTCGGGGTCTCCGTACCCGCACCGTCGGTCCTATCACCCGGGCTGCAGGGGTGTGGCACAGGGGAGCTCTGATCTTGGTGACCTTTCCTGGGCACCGTAATCCTGGACGACGGCTCCAGGTGCGTGCTCCTGTGCTCTGGGAGTGGGCGCCTAGGTAGCCAGGTTGCTGGGGACGCGGTGGGGCCGTGACGTGCCATGTTCCTGTTCCCATGACACCTGGCTGCGCTTGTTCTGCACTCACTACTTGGTGTCTGGGTCTCTGCTCTGGACTCGCTGCTTGATGTCTGGGTCTCTGCCTGTCTTTAGCAGGCACGGGGGCGGTTTCTCCCAGTGTCCTGTGATTGGGTCCTGCTGCTGCAATCAGCTGCTGGGGCGGGAGTTCTGACAGCATTAAACTGTTCAGTTTCCTCCTGAGGTTGCCAGTGTATGTTTAGTCTCCAGCTACACCTTGCTTCGGACCTGACTTTGCCTTTGCCTGACCTCTTGAACCTCATTCTCTCCTGTTGCCAACCCAGATTGCCTGACCTGCCTTTGTGTTTGTGTGTTTACCTATATTTGTCTGTAAGTCTGACTCCTGCCCCTCATTCCTAGTGAGCCTAGGGACTGTCACCCAGTTGTCGCCCTAGGGCCTAGCCTAGGGGGAAACAGGTAGGGACAGAGGTTGCGGGTAGTTTCAGGGACTTCCAGTTACCCAGACCCCAGCTCCCTAACAGATGCATAGCAAGATATCAGCTTCTGGGAGCGTTCCTGAGGAATCTTAGCCTTTATCTTGTTGGCGATGCCCTCTATTTCACTAATATTGTTCAGTTGGTGAACTGCAAGCCCCTTCTTCAAATCCTACTAAGATTTTTGGGGGTTCAAGTCAGGTGACTGTGACAGCTACTCCAGAATCTTCCAGGATTTCTTCTTTTGGTGGTCTTTGAGGTATGCTTTGAATCATTGTCCTGTTGGAAGGTCCAATGACACCCAAGCTTCTCCTTCCTTACTAAAGGCATAACATTTTATCCTAGGATTTTCTGATAGAATCCATCTTGCCTTCCACATACTGTAGGTTTCCAGTGACAAAGAAAGCAAAGCAGCCCTAGAGCATCAGTGAGCCACGGCCATGCTTTACTATAAGCAAGGTGTTCATTTCAGAGTATATTTCATTCTTCCTCCTCCAAAGATATAATTTATATAGGCTCAAAAAGTTCTAGTTTTGTTTTATCACTCCACAAAACAGAATTTCAAAACTTCTGGGGCTTATTTATATGGTTATGACACATTGGAGCTGACTTTTCTTGGGCTTTTGAATCAGTAGTGGTGTACTTCTTGAAGTTCTCAGTGCTTGCTCCCACTAAATCTTGCTGCAGGTCTTTTGCAGCCACTCAAGGGTTTTTGGCCAATTGCCTCCTCAGTAATCTAGTGGCAGCCAGTCATAGCTTTCTATTTCTGCCATGTCCAGGTAATGTAGCCAGTGTACACTTAATGTTAAACTTGCAAACTATGCTTCCAACTGTATCTCTAAGAACAGCTAGTGCCATTGCTATCTTTATGTATCCTTTTCCTTGTTTGTGCAAAGCAATGATCTCTTCTCTAAAAGGGATATTCCCACCTGCAGCTGTTTCCCAGCCATCTCACTAGGTGTTACGGTAAGAGCAGAGGTGGCAGTGAAAGTGAGTTACAGAAACAGCGTAGCACAGCAAGCCTTGCTGTTTCCATAACTCCCCTGTTATAAACGCAGTGCAGAGTACTGTGCCACACTGTTTCTGTATCAGCAATTCACTTCATTGGGAGTTTGGGAAACTGCATGGCCGCTGCCTTGGCTCTTTCTGTAATATCTGGTGAGATGCACAAATAAGGAAAATAATACATGATCTATGATTGGCTGCCACCAGATTACTGAGGAGGTAGATGGCTAAAAACCTAGCTGTTACTATAATACATGGCAATGTGGTTGGGAAACAGCCACATTTCTCATCTAAGCTATAAAACATTGAGGTGGGAATAGCCCTTTAACTTTTTGTACCATTCTCTTGACATAGCCATATGCTAACATGTTAATTAAACATTCTAACATGCAACTAAATGCCACAGTCAACAAATCCCTAGCCATTCCAGGTATCTGATGTGTTTTATCTCCAGCACACCTGATGCAACTAATGAAGCCCTTGATTAGTGGCATCTGGTGTGTTTGAGACAATACCTGGTTTACAAAAAGTATGATCTTATGAGGGATTCTATTCAGGGGGTTGAAAAAGTCTGAAATTGCAGTAGTCATTAAACGTGGTATATTGTGTTAAATTTGGAGAAACTATTTCTTATATTTATTGTACTGAGGTATATAAATTGTTCTTGTTTGATTGTTTTTTGTAAACAGCTGAAAGTATGTCAATTTGGCAAATAATCCTAATTTGCAATGCGGGTGGAATAATTTTGATTGCAACTGTAAACACGTGATAGAAAAATCCCATGTTTCCAGCTTAAATCCCATTGAAAGAGTAAGCCTACTACCATTATATAATACTGCGAAGCAGATAAAAGTAATATAAACCACATGGTAATGGAAAGACATACGTAACTATCCATATCTAAAGACAAATTAAACCAGAACACACATAATATTCATAAAAGCCTTTTTTTAAAATAATAGTCAACATGAAATAATGCCCAACATCTGTGCTGCAGTGTCTAAGCCGCCTTTTACTGGAGAGAGGGCCTTCATTAACACAGGGCAGCTCTATGTAAATGACGCATGCATAATCTATGCAGAAAGAGAACAGGTTTAGGGCCGGGATTATGGAGGCCTATAATCCCCAACAAATGAGGCCTGAAGCTCATCAAAAGCTAAGATTACTTTGCAGATAAGGCAGGAAAACCCGTGCTGGTGAATGGCAGTCCCCTTACAATCTCAAAGATTTCCTTCTGTACATTTGATTTCTGGAGGATTTACTGTAAGTCGCCATGTTTCGCAGCTAAAGGTGCATTTTGCTATTTATAGATTCTAATTTGTAACTGGTAATGTCTGAGCTGGAATCCCTAACGAGATCTCACGTGTCTACGCAGTTTACAAAAACCACTGTCCATGTGTGTCTAATGGGAAAGCCTGCAATCTGTAAATATTATATAGCGGATTACATTGTGTTACAAGGGTATATTTTTCTATGTGAAAATCAGAGTTCTTACCTATATTCAGGGTAATCGCTGATAGCGGCAACAAGCATATTAGATATATTCTCTGGGGAAAAAACGGAATAAAACCAAACTTTTTGGGGAACGTTTAAAAATGGAGCGCACAAGCCAGGTGTATATATAATAGGACATGCAATAATGAAAAGAACACAAAGACGTTCCACCTCTATCACCCCAGTAGAAATTGGGGAGAAAAAGGGTCAGTATGTCTGAGACCTACTACACCGACAAGATGGACAAATGGTGGGTGGAGGATAATGCAAAAATCAAGACTTTTATGAATAGACCCAACGTGTTTCTACCATGTTGGTTTTTCATCAGGGGTATAATATAGAGAGTTCAAAACTGGCAATGACCTACACCAGCATTAGGCTTCATTCACACGAGTGCATAAACAATGACATTCTTACGGCCAACCGATATACGCGACCATCTGAGGCATTGGTTTCCAATGCATTCATTCACATGGGCGAATACATGGTGCATAAATACGTCGGACCCTCAAAAATGGACCATATGCGACTGAAATACGGCCAGTGTATACACGGTGGCTAAAAATTGTTCTGGAACTATCTTTTGCCTGATGTACGGTGGCGGCTCCCATAGACTCTTATGGGAGTTGAGATAAAAAGGGAGGGGGAGGCATTTTAGCAGCGTCCAACGCTGCGAAAAGCTTACAGGTGCCACTACAAAGGCATTGAAAGGCATCCCGAGGATTTTTGCAGACAAAGGGTTTTCCAGAGTGCGACATATTTTTCCGCTATGGGCAAGAAAACGTTGTCCGTGGTCACGGAGAAACAGCCATTCATGAGATTTTATGGTGAGCCAGAGAGAACGCAAATACGCATATGCTCATGTGAAAGAGCCCTTAGACAGCTTTTGATCTCTATGCTCTAATTGTTTTACCTATTTTTGAGTATAATTCACTGTCTACCACTGGTGTAGGTTATTATTAGTTTAGAACTTTTTATATGATACTCATGATGAAACCCAACAAGGTAGAAACACGTTGGCTCTATTCATAAGAGTCTTGGTTTTTCTATATTCAAGGTGCTGAATCTAAATACAACAACTAAACAATCAAAATTGTCTGTCAGGCAAGTTATAGACATCATAAGAAAGTACGATATTCAATATTGTACTATTTTGTTACAGTATATTAATCATTAAAACCATGGGCCTAATTAATCAAAACTGTCTAACATGACAATAGATTAAATGAATGCTTAAAGGGGTTTTCCAGCTGTAAAACAGTGATGGCCTATACGCAGGATAAGCCATCAATAGTAGATCAGCAGGGGTCTGCCACCTAGGAACCCTACTGATGAGCTGTTAACTAGGCCAGTGTACTTGTGACATGTTGAAATAAAAAGATTTGTGATGCAACATGTCCATCAAAGTACATTTCATGCAGTCGCACCTTGACTGCTTCCCAGAGAGATGCCATGACTTATCTGATGAGCATGGTGAAAGATTTCACCAGGATATATGTGCAATTGAAAACGGTATGAAGGAAAGTGGCTGCCTGCGATACCGGCTGATTACTGGTGCAATATTCCAAGGGAGAACTCTGAAAGAAATAAGTGCAAACATTGAATCTAACTTCCCATATTTTCATAATGGCCTCTATTTGAAGGAGAACTCACCACCTCCCATGGCAACCGGTTTCACTGATTGCTCACCCTCACTGTCTAATATCTAATCTGTGTCTCCTCCCTTTCAGTTTCATCCCATTGCTTCTAGTCTTTCCTTGTGCAAATGAGAATAGGGCTGATCAATTTATGGAAAATCACCTGGTGATCGTATGCCACGCTAATAACTATATGTTACCCTATGCAGGAATTACTGTTTATAAAGACATTTATAAAACTGATTTAATTGCAATTATATCTACACTTCATTATTTTACTGTTATGGTTATTGTCTGTAACTCTGTTTCACTTAATTTAGGTGACACTCAAGGTGAATCATAACCTTATCAATCACGTATGCCTTAGGGTGCCTGCTAGAGATGAGCGAGCGTACTCGTTAAGGACAGATACTCAAGCGAGTATCATCTTTTTCGAGTACCTGACTGCTGGCCCGCAAAGATTCGGGTGCCGGCGGGGGTGAGCGCTGTGTTGCGGGAGTGAGCAGGAGGGAGCAGGGGGGAGAGAGAGAGCAGCACACAAAAATCGCAGCAACGCAAACTTGCGATTTTTGTGCGATGCGATTTTAGCATTAGAAAGTTCCATTGACTTCTGGGGGAAAAAAACGCAGCAAAATCGCAGCGGAAAAAAAACCCGCTAGTAGGTAGATACCCTAATTATTATTCAATGCATGGGAGAAGGAAACAATAAGAAACATTCAAGTGCTGTTTCCCAGCTGTCCACGAGCTGGTTTGATTTGCGGAACCCGCGCGTGACACCCGCACGCAAAATCAAGTCACACATAGGGATGCATGGGCATCCACAAATTAATTTAAGCAATGCGGATTTGTTTTGTGGATGTTTTGCATTCTCTTTTTTTATGCAGATCTTGCACTGAGGGCATTGACACTGAAGACGTGCCGCGGATCCTGCAGGAAAGCAGGGGATTTAAAAAAAAAAACTGTACTGTGCATGTCCAATGGTGTGCCGTGAGGACCTTGCGCAGTACAGTGAACCCAGAAGTGGAGAGATCTGCGCGGACCCCGCTGCTGGGGACATACAGGTAAGCATGGGTCACTGGCCGTGGGCAGGGCTGGATTCTGTGCAGGATTCCCTGCACGGAATTCGACCCGCCCGTGGATTTGAGGCCGTATTGCTCCAATGCAAAAGGTTATATAGCGTGGCATCCCCCGTATTCAAAGTCTATATCATGTGTGATACTTCTCTATTAGTAAAACATTACAAAAGTTAATTATGACAAATCTGCATGCTCAACATCTGATACCTTCTTAGTAAAACAATCCATTTCTTTTGTACACGTACTTCTTGCTATGAACACAGCATAAATGTTCTTTCAAGCAAGAGCAATTGTCATTCATTGAATGGAGGTGGAGCGGGTTGGAGATCTCTTCCGGCTGCTCGCCTCCATTCACTGTGAACAGGCAATCGTTTAAAGATCAATGACTGCCTGGTTTCACAGGCCGATAGTCATTTGGTTATTAGGTGAGCTAAAAAGCAAACAGCTCCGACAAGTGACTGATTTCTCGCTCAGTGCCCTGTCAGTGGCTGGGTGTGTACATGGGCTGACTATCACCCAAAATAACTGTTTCCAGTGATTATTCAGGTGATGATTGCCGTGTGTAAAGGTGCTTTTACAATGGCCGAGACGCTGATAGGTAGAAGCAAGTACATACCCTCCTGTGTGATGCTTTGGGATACTCTCCCATTCTCAAGCTTGTGCACTGTGTACAACACCTAGATGAGATACTCACTCTCATATGACAGCCCTAACCCCTTCCCAACCACATAATGTAAATATGCATCATGCAGTCGTAAGTGTGTATGGCACAGGGGCCAATCTCACTCCATATGCTTTGGGTGCCAGCTGATCATGGCATCTCTGTTGTCCCTGGAGGGGGAAAACTTCACTACTCCATAAACCCCCCTCCACAACCAAATCATGCAGTCCCGATGGGTTTGACATGGCAGTTTAGGGCCTAGTAAAGGCTTCTAGGGCTACCATGCCTATTAAGGGGGTCAGATTAGTGGGGGTCTGATCAGCTGTTTGAAGAGACTGCTGCACTCGTCTGAGCGCTGCAGCCTGTTCCTGAGTATGGGACATCACGTTCATAGGTCACATTGCTTGAGAGCTTCTCAGTCCCATTAAAGTAGGGTTGCCATCAGACTGCTAATTTACTGGTCTGGACGGAATTTTTATCGTGGGGTTGGCATCAGTAAAAGCTCTGCAGTGTATGTAGAGCAGATACTGTACAGTTTATCTGTTTAGATATGTATATAAGATAAGGTCTGGGGAAGCATATGCTGATTTAAAGGATATAACTGGAAAATCAACCTCCAAAATTACGCCAATTTCTACCCTGGTAATTTTGGGTTAAAAAGATGGCAACTTTACAATCAAGTGAGTGGGATTGAGCTGCTATTGCAGACACAGCTGCTATACAATGTACGGCACTTTACCTGTTATGAACTGAAGTGGCCTTAGCATTTTCAACCAGCTGATTGATGGACTTCACAGTATAGACTCCGTTAAAACTAAATTTTATTGGAACTAATTAAAATTAGGGCTGAAACCAGGACAGGTAGATCTTACAGATCAATCTGTAAAGAATTTGAAATGTCTTTATTTGTGATTACATATATTCAATAATGATGTTCTAGGCGGAAGTGTTCTGCTATACGGTGATCTACGAAATCATTAAACTATATGTGTGTTCCTTCAAAAAACAATAATGAACCAAAAAAAAATTAGGGCTGAAACCATACACAAGTATAGATAGACTCCGTGAACCCACTCGCAGCGATGTGGTTACCAGGAGTAGGTATGCGGGGCCATAGACATACAAACAGCACACAAATAGTCAACCAGCTAGTAGATTATTATCTTGGTGAGCCATAAATAAGGATCCCCTGAGCATTCACTAAATCCCAAAGTTCTTGACTAGTGTTATCATCATCATTCAGAAAATAACTGGCCATTACGTTAGTCTAGGAAAATCCTTTAAGCCCTGGCTCTGGCAGCATGTAATAGGTTAGGGTTAAATGTACAATATAACAGAGGTATTGCAGTATATTATACAAATGATCGTAGGATCAAGTCTCTTATTGGGACAAAAAATATAAACAAATGTTTAATAAACTCTTTAAAGTAGTTTACAAATTAAAACAAAGGCATATTTTTGTCACCTTCATCTCTCAGAAAATGAGAAAAAAAGTGATCAAAAAGTTCTATGTTCCCCAATATGGTATGAATGCCCCTGAAAGACAAACCTCACATTGCCAAAAATAAAAAAAATCCAGGTCTCAGAATATAGTAGCAGAAAGCATTTTTTTTAATTGTATAAATTTGGTATTGCTGTAATAACACTGACCTGCAGAATAAAGTATACATATTATTTGTGTTGCACTGTGAAAATGAAAAGTAAAAAAGAAGGACGCAATAACGTTTTTTTTCCATACTTTACATCAAATGGTATGATTACAAAGTACAACTCATCTCAGAAATAAAGGCCTTCATACGGCTATGTCAGTGGAAAAATAAAATTGCTATGAGCGTGATGAAAAAAGTGAAAAACTTTGAAAGGGTTAAAATATTGTATAAACCTACATAAAAACAATGCAAATACACTTCTCAAGGGATGCAGGGTATGATTCACAGCATCTACTACTAAATGCAGCAAATTTGCTATATACATTGAATAATACATACGAAAAAAAAAAACAATTACAGATGTAGCAAACGTTAACTTGACACAACGTGTCAAATACATAGTTGTAGCAGACATTTAACATAAAAAAATATGTTTTAAAAAGTCAATTTAAAGTTTGCTGCATTAATGCATTAAATGTTAAGTTAATGTTTGTTACTAGAGATGAGCGAACGTACTCGTTTCGAGTACTTACGCACCCGAGTACCGCCATTTTCGAGCACTTCAGTACTCGGGTGAAAAGATTCGGGGGGCGCCGGGGGGCGGGGAGAGGCGTGGTGGAGCGGGGGGTAGCAGCGGGGAACAGGGGGGAGCCCTCTCTCTCTCCCTCTCCCCCCCACTCCCCACTGCTACCCCCCGTGCCGCCACGGCGCCCCCCGAATTTTTTTGCCCGAGTACGGAAGTACTCGGAAATCGCGGTATTCGGGCGAAAAAGGGGCGTGGCCAAGCACGTTCGCTCATCTCTATTTGTTACATATGATCGTAGGAAGAACAAACTGTACATGCTTGCTATATACAGTATACTAGTTATCCTGTATCTTAGTTTCACAATCAAAAATAAAAAAAACTGACATTCTAAGAATTGAATCCCTAATCCTTCTCCACCAGTACCTCATTTCCTCCAATACCATCCATTTCAACTCACATGCCCACGTTTAGCAAAAAAAAAAATGCTAGGTGACAGTGGTTTCACACACGTTCATTTGATTTCGTAATCATTTCTGTGAAGTGAAATAAAATTTAAAAAAAGAAGAAAAATTGAAAAATATTAAAAATTTACTAATTTTTCCCACAAAATGCTCAAAATGATAAGAAAAAAAACTAAACTATCACATTATTTTTCACACACTGTAAAAATACAAAAATACATAATACTAGAATTTTGTTGTCATCCAGTTTTTCCTCCAAAAATTGAATAAAAAGAGCTGAAAATGTCGTGTAAATGAAAAATGGTATCAATAAAAACTACAGCTTGGCCTGGTAAAAATGCACAAGTCCAATCAACGCAAAAATAAAAAAAATATGGAGCTCTGAATATGACAAAAAAAACCACTTTTTTAAAAATGAAATGGTATTTTTTTTAAATAGCAAAACATAAACAAAATCTATAAACTATAGTCAGAATGGTACGACCCACAGAATGAAGTTAACATGTCATTTTCCATTATACATTTCCCACCTAAAAATTGTTAAAAGCTTTCCATTATATTATACATTAAATAGTACTATTAAAAAATACAATTTGTCCCACAAAAATCAAGCCCTCATATGGCCACAAGGACAGAGAAATGAAAACGTTATAGTGCATGTAAATGAACCCATTGAAATCAGTGAGTACTAGCTTTGTGAACTGCATGTGCAAATTTGCATACGCAAATACGTCTGTGTGAATCCAGCCTAAGACTGCATTCACACACGTGCAGTGCTCAAGGAGCGAGCTCACAGCCAAGAGGACAGCGGGGTAAAGAAAGGTCTTGTCACGGGGCTCTACCATCTCCTCCCCTCGGGCAGCCCGGGACATGAACATCACTTCCTCTGAATCTCGTGAAGGGTGGTAGCATTCAGTCAATACCCCCAACTGAGCTGACTAGAGAAAAAAATGATAATGAGGCTGTGTCTACTGAGACAGATAAGATAGCAGACAGACACTGTATACTAAGTGGAGCATAAAAGATCAGCGATGAGCTCATCGTTCAGTTTAAACAGCAGCCATTCTGTAGTGAACAGCCGCTGTGTTATGTGAATGGAGGGGGCGGGGGAGCGAGAGGAACCAGCCTGCTCTGCTGACTCCGGTGCAGGAGCACGGGAGGACGGAGACACAGGGATGAGTGTCGGGCATCGTTTGTCTGACAGTCGTCCCGCATAAAGGGACCTAAACTCTATGCAATTAAATTATGCAATTAACTAAACACTATGACATTAGCATAACCTTTTTAAATAGACGGGGAATACAATAACTTTAGAGTCATTTGGGGCAAATAAGGGGCATAAGCAAAATAATGAGTCCCAAACAGTTCTGGAAAAATAAGTGATTCCAAAAATATCAACTGAGTCCCTTTAACACCAAGTCACGCTCCGTATCCACGGTATGATAGGCTCTTCTGCTTCAGAGTCCATGGTTCAACCTGTGAGTGTCGCATTGCTCCCCCAGGATCGAATCCCAATTGATGAACGCAACGAGGGACTTGCATGCATGAAGTTACTTACTTCAATGTCCACAGATGGGCTGTGCTCATCTTCTGATGATGGCTTAGAACAGTCTGATGACTGCCGCCACAGTGCAGATAAGTCCATCGGGCAAGGGTCCTCTTGCTCAGGGCTCCGACACTGTATCAGCAACCCAGCAAATATACACGGCGCCAGTATTTTAGGCAATGATAGTTGTGAGCCACACGATTTCTTTGGCGTCCCAGTGAACTTTTGATTACTACGTTTCTTCCTTTAGAATAGGGGAAAAAAAGGAGTATAAACATTTTTTTTTGGCTTTTATTTTTTTTTGGTTGCGGTTTGTCACCCCGTTTATTTTTCTCTTTTTTTTCTCATCTAGGGTTTAATGAAAGTCATTTCTCACTACAGAGACTATTGGTAATTGTGATCCCATGCACAGGTTTTTTTTTTTTTTTTTTAAGCCTTTTGATTTTAACGTCCCCTCTGCCCCTATCTTTACAAATATGGCATCCATCTCTGCAGGGGAAGGAAGCTCAAAGAGCCGAGAGCAATGCACTCAGCTCACGCCCCCTCTCCGCCCCTTGGTACTCTTTGCTATGGTAGTGGGCGGGCCGGGGGGCGAAGATGAATCCCGCAACTTCGCTCCGGGCCCCTGTAACCTGCTGACATTGCAAATAGTGCCGAGGACATCCGGAACACAACATGGAGTGCTTAATGCAAAGGGAAAGACACAAAAGCATTTAGCTTTAGCATAAAAAAAAAACAAAAAAAAACATTGCTCTTTATTGGGTCGTTCACACGACCGGACTCCCGTGCTGCGTGTCCCATAGGAGCCAATGTTAAGAGCAGCGCAGTACGGACCAAACAACCATGCATGTCCTTTCTTCGTTGCTGTGCGCGATCGCACGCAGTAAAAACAAGGGCATGTGAACACTTCATAGGAACTCCATAGTTTTAATAGGTGCGCAGTTTTCTTCGTGCATATGTACGCGCGAAAATACGCTCGTCTGAACGTACCCTTACTCCTGAAGAAATCCAAAGAAAGTCAAAGGACCTACTTTGGGGGGTTTTCAGCAGGAACGTAGTAGGATGGTCCTTTTGGGTGGTCCTCATGGTCATCAGTGAAAACAAATGTTAAGTTTGTATCCCCATACTGAACAATTTATGGCTGTAGGTGCTCTGGTAAAAAGTCTTTAACTGCCCAATTATCCTGGTGGACTAGGATCCACGGAGGATAAGGCGAGGAAAATAAATCAGTCGTGGGTCCAGTAGATCTTTGGCATTGAATCCACTTTTCTGGAAAAGTTGGCTGAAGTGTTTCTCCTCACTAGCTGTATTGTCAGCAGGTCTCAGTTTATGGGTCAGAGAGCAGAAGGTGGCCTTGTGATCCTGGTGGAGGTAGAGGCAATGGTGGAGGTGTAGGCCGGGGCAATGGCTGGTATGGTGAAACCCTTTTCCATTGCAGGATCAGGCTCTGATATTCTCTCCTCAGGTGGAGGTGAAGTGGGAAAACTTTTTCGCACCAAGTCCAATAGCTCTGGCTCGTTACACCAGTAGAATCTGGGTCTTGGCGGCGTGTAGCCAGCTGAAACTGCAATCAAACCCGGGTGATCCGCTGTGGATTTTAAAATTTATTTTCCCTGTGGACATGAGGCCTAAGGGTTGTTTCACATGGGTAACAGCAATATTGGTCCTTAATTCAAGGCCTGATATTGTACCTTCCACCATGTGAAACCACTGTGGGTGCAAGGCGTTTTCATGTGAAAACAGCCTCGCATCACTACGTACAGGGAATCACTACATCCCCAAGGGGATGAAGGAATTCCCCCAGCCACGGCTCAAAGGATTCCCTCAGCCACGGTTCAAGGGATTGCCCCAGCCACTGCTGAAGTTATTTCCCCGCCGCGGGGTTGTCACAGCCGCTGCAGAGAATCGCAGAGTTCCTGCATAGCTTTCAACGAGGCCAACGCTGCTGCCACCAGCCCAATTGAAAACAATGGGCGTTATCGCAAAAAGAACATGCTCTAACTTTTTTTCCACGCAACATAGTGTGAGTGAAAGCATCGCAAATGTGAAGAAAACCATTGAAAATCATTGGTTTCATAATTCTGCGTTTTCACTCACCTTCGTATTGCACAAACATTGTGCGATTTTCTCACCCGTGTGAAATCAGCTTCAGTCTTACTTTTTGGACTGTTTTCCAGGTGGGTCATGACAATTTGTGCTAATGACCTCAAGATGCTGTCATGATAAAGAAGCCACTGGTATGAAGACACCCCTCTAGATAGGAGGTTGACAGATAAGTATAGCTTTGTGCAGTGGCGTAACTTGAAGCTCCTGGGCCCCAATATAAAACCTGGAACGGGGCCCTAACTATAATGCTTTATTCATAGTACTGGGCTTCCTATATGGAGAAGAGAGGCCTTATGGGCCCCCCAAGGCTCCTGGGCCCGGGTGCAACCGCATCCCCTGCATCCTCTATAGTTACGCCCATGGCTTTGTGGATGGAGGGCAAAAGAGATATTTTCACCTTTTTGTCTGATTGGCCACTTCACTTTCCAACCACTAAAAAAGTCTGTAACCGTAATGTTTGATTACAGATGATAAGATCCATCTAGTTATTGATTTGATGATCTTGTAAGATAAAGAATATCTGGAAGTGAAATGTTGCCAACTGCAGTACAAAGTTTCGGTGTAGTAATAGATTGTTCTCATTACCGGAGGTTTACCTGACCACAGCTGGGCTCAGTTGTATCCTACAGTGTACAGTAGTGTAAGTGATGTGTTACTAAGTTAATCCTTTCTATTCCTGTCTGGACTTCCATGGCCTCCCCGGTGACCCACATTATCCGGCAGTCATCCTCCTCACACGCAGCCTGCTGTGTCAAATGAAATGGCTTGTTTTGTGATCGGATAAATCTCCACTCCATTTGATTAGAGTTATTGCAGGCAGCTCTTCTTCTAGTATCGGTCACATGTAGACATGATGATCATCCCGAGGCCATGTGTCCATTCATTGCTGATAAAATGCTCATTAACTATTTGTCATTATCTTTTCCCGAGTTATTAAGCTGGCCAGCATTCTGCATAACGAGGCCGTCAGCCCTCCAGACATGTCTGTTTTAGTAAATTATTGCAGAAAATAACAATCCTGGAGCATCTTTTCTTGGAATTCGAAACAGTGTTGTTTCTCTGTTATGGAAATATGGCAATAAATTGACAAATGGGCGTTACTATTCCCCTTGTCAACAGGGTGTCAAGACATTTTAATACTGTCAGCTATGGATTAGATAGTACTAGACTAGGTGGAGACACATAGTAACACCTACATGTCAATTTATTCATTGCCAAGAGGAATAAAAGAGGAACAAGACAAATAACAGGACAATCTTTTGAATGTGGTCATACACAGGAGCGATATTTTTCTACATGGAACCGTATTGCTATGCAGAAAACAAATCGTGGCATGTTTTATCTCTCCATGCTCTCGCATTGCAGCTCCCATTGTTCTCAATGGGGCTGGCGGCAGCATCATGCCAGGAGCTAGGTGCATGCGATGCAATGCAGGGTCTCACATTCAAAACAATGGTGAAAATTCCACGATTGCTACATCCCCGAAGTGATTCAAGGCTGTTTTGACATTAAATGACTCGCACCCGGGCCCAGGAGCCTTAGGGGAGCCATAAAGCCTCTCTTCTCCATATAGGGAACCCAGTACTACGAGTAAAGCATTATAGTTGGGGGCCCTGTTACAAGTTTTGCATCGCGGCCCGGGAGCTTCAAGTTACGCCTCTGCTCGCATCCACAGGGAAATTCACAAGTTGGAGAGCGTGATATGAGGCCATGATTCACAGCCCCATTTTGCGCTCGCCAATGTGAAGTTAGCCTAAGGCCGGCTTCACACTGGCCTAAGAATATTTACATGCGCATGTTGCTTCTTTGCGTAAGCATTGGCGTATATTGGGCTGTTTATTTGCACACCAAAAAAACATGCACCGATGCTCCCAACCATTGAAATGGCTTATTATTCTAATGAGTTCAAGATGTATTCTTTTCCTGCATAATTACGCAGCGTTTCACGCGTCTCATAGCGTATTGTGCATGTATTTGCGCGTCCCTTTTGACTTCTATAGAAAAAAAGAGCATGCTGTATTTTTTTTGCGTGCCCAAAAATGCGCAGGAAGAATATGTGCATGCAAATGAACCTATTGAAATTAATGGGTTCTATTCACTTCGTATTGCGTGCGCAAAAAAGCTCATGTGAAGCTGGCCTTAGACAGAGCTGTCCAAAAAAACAGAAACAGTAGTTTCTGTTTGCATCAGTTTGGCATCCATTTACATCAGTTTTCACTGATCTGTTTCTTTTGTCGGTTTCACGTAGCTGAGATTCTCGCACAAGATTTGTGCATTATGAGACACACAAATCTCACATGACAATGAACCCTATTCTTTCGAATGGGGTCATACACATGAGCGACTTCCTCCTGCATTGCGATGCGCGAAAAAAAATCGCAGCATGTCCTATCTTTGGCCGTGGCCTCACATCGCATTGCCAGTTTTTCTTAATGGGGCCGGCGGCAGCATTGCACACGGTGCACACAGTGCGATGTGAGGTTTCCCCATTGGAAACAATGGGAGACTCTCCGCTACTTCCCTGAAGTGATGCGAGGTGGGGAAATTGCACATTGGAGAATGTGATATTGGGCCGTGTGAAAGTAGCCTTAGACCGCCTGCACACGAGCGGAAATTCCGCGGCGGGATTTCCCGCGGAATTTCCGCTGCTGGAAGCCTGCATAGGATTGTGTTAACAAACGCAATCCTATGCAGACGGCCGCGATTTGGCCATGCGAATTATCGCGAGCCCCGCACAGAAATGTCACTCACCCACCGCCGGCTCCGGTCTGCGCATGCGCCGGCAAGCCGGCACATCAAACAGCTGGAGTCAGCGGTCGCGGGTGAGTACGCACTGGTCTCGCCGCCGGATCCGACCGGCCCGTCTGCAGGCGGCCTTAGTGTAAATTTTTTTTCTAGTTTCCTTTTGCACATGTGCAGAAATGAAACAGACACATCAGAATTGCTGAGATGGCTTCTTTAGGACTTGTTCACAGTTTATAGTAGCAGGACCTAGAAACAGAGTGAGTGAAATACTTGATGGTGTGGGGTTGCTGCCTGGCTGCAGGTGCTGGATGGGGTCGGCACAAAGAGGGGGCCCTATTACTACTGGAGCCACTAAGGGAGTGACTTTTACTATTGGAGCCACTATTGAGGACATTTATGCTATCGCTGGCACTATTACTATTGGGGTGCTATTATTGTTGGGGCTACTGAGGGGGACACACTTACTAGCTGCAGCCACTAGAATAACGGAGGTAAAAAAAAACAAAAAACTGCGCAATAAGCCACCCCCCAAACCACACCTCCTTTTAGCAAACCTAGTGACAGCTGTCCCAAATAAATCAAAAGGCACCCAAGTGTGATACCAATGAAACAAGAAAGGACTTAGCTCAGTCAATAATGAGCTAAGGTCAAGACCAGCAGAGGTCAGGCAATCTGGGTAACCAGGCAAGGGTCAAAACCATATATCAAGCATGATCTAGATACGCCTTAAAATGACCCTCCGGTCCTGGACAAACAAAGATGGCCACACTGCTACTCTGACTACCTAATGTACACTGTGCGTTAGTATGCATTAGTCTAAGATACTACACCTGCTTTTATTGACCTATGCTGCCCGCAAGAGCAGCATTGGCAAGTCACATCAGTATGTAGTGTCTTAGACCACCGATGATACAAATTCACAGTGTGCATCAGGTAGTCAGAGAAGCAGTTCAGCCATCTTTGTTTGTCTATGACTGGAGGGTCACTTTGACAAAGCCACTAGGACGCAATTACTCAGGCACCCTCCAGTGGGGGGGAGGGTTCCTTAAATAACCCAGGAAGCATTTGGATAGGCCAGGGATTGGAAAATTAGGTGCGTCCACTGGCCCTTTTAGAAGGCAGGCTGAGCATGCACATGCTCTACAGACAGAGGAGATATCTGGGGGAAAATGCAGCCCCTGACACATAGAAAGCTCAAAGGATGCCAACAGTCATGACCAGCGATAGGAGAAGGTGGTAAGAGGCAATTTTTAAAATGTTCATAAATGCCATGTGTGAATACAGTCTTAGGGTGCATTCACACGAATGTATATCGGCTCGGGTTTTCACGCCGAGCCGATATACGTCGTCCTCATGTGCAGGGGGGGAGGATGGAAGAGCCAGGAGCAGAAACTGAGCTCCCACCCCCTCTCTGCCTCCTCTCCACCCCTTCTCTGCCCCTCTGCTCTATTTGCAATGAAAGGCGGTGGGGCGGGGCGAAATTCCACGAATTAGCCCCGCCCCGCCTCTCCCCATTGCAAATAGTGCAGATGGGCGGAGAGGAGGCAAAGAGGGGGCGGGAGCTCAGTTCCTGCTCCTGGCTCTTCCATCCCCCCCCCCGCAGATGAGGACGACGTATATCGGCCAAGCTGATATACGTTCGTGTGAATCCAGCTTTAAGGTAAGATAACAATAGCTGTTTAATGGCTTAAAAATAAGATAACTTATTGCTGAAAGTTATCACACTCAAGTTAAACTGCACCTTGGCAAACCACAAGTCAGCAACATCTGAACATACCCTAATGATGGGTTCCCACAGGACGGAAATCTCGCTGCTTGGCCGCACCAAAAAGCCGCGAGATTTTGTCGGGAGAGCCGCAGCTTCAAAGCCCGCAGCATTTCGCCATGGGATTTGGAACGGTTTGGCATTCTGTTGCGGCGTATATCGGCTCGGCGTAAAAACCGAGCCGATATACGTTCATGTGAATTCACCCTTAGGAAAGCAGGTCACTGAGTTAAGTTGGCAGCAATTATACACCATTGATGAGTGATTAATGGAATAATTGGTTTGTGCTCGTATTGGGCTCATTTCACAATAATCATTGTGAAATGGAACGGTTGATTCCGACTCTTTTTAAAGTCAATGAGATTAAAATTGGGTTCACTAATTTGTCCCCCAGAATGCAGCCAAAGCCCCCTAAACTGCATGGAAATACAGCCACACATCTGGGGAACACTGTGCTCCTCCCCAAAATTGGTCAAAATAGTGTACAGCGATGTGGGGGTCACTCATAGTGCACGGGTGTCACTGAAAACAAAAGAAGGCCCACATACGGCTTCCTAGTTAAAAAATTGCACTAAGGAGGACAGCAATGTTTATGTGCTGCTTGTTTTAAAAGCAATGTCATGAATTTTCAAAGATGAAATCCTAGCAGTTGAACAGAACACTCAAGCATGGACCTGCTCCAAGGAACAGCTATAGAGAAATTATGTTACGCAGGACAGCAGATGTGCTGCATGTTTTAAAGGCAACCTGCAACCTGAAATCCAGCAGTTTTGCATTTTTTTGTGACTGCCGTGTCACGGTTATATTAGATCACAATGCAAACCCATTGACTATCATTAGATGTGATGTTACAGTGCAACACTGCAATCTTCAGTTTGTGCAACCAAAGTTGCCGTGTAGCCCTAGCCTTACTGGCATGGATAAACCGCTAACCTACCTAATTTAAAGGGGTTTTCTGAGTTGTATAATTTCTGTAAAAGCAGCCCCCCATGTATTAACATAACAAATCAGCATGTACTCACCTTTTCCATCTCCTACTGTATCCTGTGCTGCCACTCAGGGTCTCCCCTCTGACTAGTGATGACTGATTAGTGAAACAATTGGTTCATGTCTGTATCAGGCCGATTTCACTCAAATCATGGTAAATCGGATGGTCAATTCCGACTCCCATTAAAGTCAATGGGAGTAAAAATCTGGTTCATTAATTAACCCTCCATGAGGTCCCCAATGCAACCAACCCCCCCCCCCCCACACACACACACACACCAAATTGCACACATCTGAGGAATACTACGCTCTTCCCAAAAATTGGTCAAAATAGTATACAGTAATGGATGTCACTGAAAACAAAATAAGGCCCAGGTATGGTCTCCTATATCAGCAATCGCGCCAAGGAAGACAGCAAGTGTGCTACTTGTTTTAAAAGCAAAGTCATAAATGTTACAAAGACAAATTCTGCCAGGTGAAGACAACAGTCAAGCATGGGCCTTCTCCAAGGAACAGCTGTAAAGCTTCCAAAAATTACTCTACGCAAGACAACAGGTGTGCTGCTTGTTTTAAAAGCAATGTCATAAATTTTACAAGGGCAAATTTTGCCATGACCGCACAACACTTAAGCATGGGCCACCTAGGAAAAGCAGTAGAGTTGCCAAAAATTATGCCAAGTGGGTCAGAAGGTGTGGTACTTGTTTTAAAAGCAACGTCATAAAGTTTGCAATAGACAAATTCTACCAGATGAGCAGAAAAGTAGACCACAAGCCTTCTCCAAGAGCTACAGTTGTTTCTTCGGCTTTAGAAATTTTTTTGGAGGAGGAGATCAGCAAAACCACCGTCACCAGCAGGATGAATTTCCCACAACTCTTGGGAGTACCATGGAACATGGACCGCCACTTTCAGCTTCATACTCCACCTGCAGGACATTGACCCAGTGTACTGTTCAGGATATGTAATGCCCCTGGCCAATCTTGCTGGACCATGTGTGGGTGTTCAGTTGCACACTGCCAGTCACAACCTTCTTCAATGCTAGAGACGCATTATCACTCACATGATGCAGGGTAGAGACAGCTTTTTGAGCAGGGAAATGGTGGTTGGGCATCTGATAGTGGGGGTTAGCATGGAGTATCATGTTGCAGAAGGTGTCTGTGTCCACTAGGCTGAAGGGCAGCATTTCCATAGCAAGCAGCTGTGCAATGCTTGCATTCAGGCTCTGTGCTCATGGATACTTTTATTTTTTTTATATTCTCATAGCTGGGGGATGGAGGGCTAGCTGTGCTCAGAGGCTACTGCCTGAACAGGGAGGGAGATAGAGGAACCGGAAGCAGGATGAGGCTAGCTCTTTGTCCCCTGGCCCAGGTGGGCTCTCCAAGGCAGCAGGTTGTGGGAGTTCATGTAACCTATTCATTCAAACACAACTGAAAGAGGCAGTGCAAAGCCGAAAAACATCGAGGGAGCTCGCCTTTAGGGTCACCAAGGGTGGTGAATGACTAGATGGCTAACAACAACAACATTAATACACGTTGTGTTGAGGTTGCCATGTTTTAAACACTTTCCCGCCCACTGCAGCTCTTACAGATGACAGCTCTTCTGTCATCATTTGCAGTTGCAAAGAATGCCCAGGCTGCACAAGTCCTGTGAGCAGACCTAACTGTGGGCATGAGGTTGGTGCTGCTGCAACTAGTAGTAACTGATTGTGAGAGTACAGCCCTTATATTTGTCTGCGACACTCTACTCCCTGTCTTAGTATGGTACTGCTCTGCAATGTCCACCTCTTCCTCCTCCCCCTGTGGGCTGCTATCATGACTCTCCCTGTCTGTCCATGTTTGGTCAAGCACCTCATTATCTTTCACTTCCTCTTCATTGTATTTTTGCTCCTGAGTGACTACTATGTTACAGAGAGCACTGGGAGCTGGCACCTCCATTTCCACATTCTCCTGAGTACACATTGCTTGTGGAGGGCTGACCACATGCATTGACCCATCCTTATCTTTCTCTTTAGAGAAAAAAAATTGTTGGGTGTCAGTGCATTCAATGTCTTGATCTTCTCCCTCTGGTTGTTTAGACTGCGCAGTTGACATTCATGACACTGAATGATCAAAAAGCTCCTCAGACTGATCCATGTGGATCCACCTTACAGTTGCCTTGTCAATCCCATATCTGGTCATTTTTTCAATAAGTTTGGTATGAGATACTTTGTCTTGACTTTAGTAAAGCATTTGACAAAGTATCTCATTCCATACTTATTGAAAAAATGACCAAATATGGGATTGACAAGGCAACTGTTAGGTGGATTCACAACTGGTTGAGTGATCATACTCAAAGAGTGGTCATAAATGGCTGCACATCCAAGTGGAAGAATGTATCAAGTGGGGCACCACAAAGCTCTGTCCTAGGCCCAGTGTTGTTCAACATTTTTATAAATGATCTGGAGGAGGGAATTGATGGGAAACTAATCAAATTTGCTGACGACACAAAGCTAGGGGGGATAACTAACACTAAGGAAGAGAGGGAAAGTATTCAAAAAGATCTAGAAAAGCTTAAACAGTGGGCAGCGACTAACAGAATGTTATTTAACAAGGAGAAATGCAAAATCCTACATCTGGGCAAGAAAAATGAAGAATGCACAGACATAATGAGAGGAATTGGGCTAAGCAGCAGCACATGTGAAAAAGACTTGGGTATACCAATAGATCATAGACTGAATATGAGTCAACAATGTGATGCAGCAGTCAAAAAGGCAACACACAGTTCTGCAATGTATTAAGAAAAGCATAAAGTCTAGATCATGTGAGGTAATTATACTTCTCTACTCTTCCTAAGTCAGACCTCATCTGGAATACCGTGTCCAGTTCTGGACACCCCACTTTAAAAAAGACATAGACACTGTGGAGCAAGTTCAGAGAAGAGTTACGAAGATGGTGAGCGGTCTACAAATCATGCCCTATGAGGAATAGTTAAAGGATCTGGGAATGTTTTGCTTGCCAAAAAGAAGGCTGAGAGCCAAGAGACTTAATACCTGTCTACAAATATCTGAAGGGCGGTCACAGTGCAGAGGGATCAGCCCTATTCTCATTTGCACAAGGAAAAACTAGAAGCAATGGAATGAAACTAAAAGTGAGGAAACACAAGATAGAAAGATATTAGAAAAAACTTTCTGACAGTGAGGGGGATCAATGAGTGGAACGGGTTACCACGGGAGGTGGTGAGTTCTCCTTCAATGGAAGTGTTCAAACAAAAGCTGGACAAATATCTGTCTGGGATGATTTAGTGAGCCTGCACTGAGCAGGGGGTTGGACCTGATGACCCTGGAGGTCCCTTCCAACTCTATCATTCTACGATTCTATGATTCTTTGGAGGGTGCAGGGCATTTGGCGTAGGGTGAAGTAGAGCGGGAAATGCTCGTGCACTGTGTTTTTTTGTGATTTCCCTGTTTGCTTTTCTTTTTATTTTGTATAAACAAAAAAAAACACAGCCAACTAAATAAGCTGCAATCCCTGGGAGGCTCAATATGTGTGAATAGAAATCCACGCAGTACAGCTTGTATATTTGCACCCTGCCTCTGTTTGCCCAATCTCCAGTGCTAGCTGCATAAGATCTATAAATAATTCATAGTGACCAGACTGGCAACTTTGAACAATATCTGAGGCCACAAACCGAGAACTTCAATATTTCCTATGCCAAACCGTAGTTTGTCTGTCTGCTTTGTTGCTATATACATTGACAGCAGCAAAAATATAACTTATCCCAGTGTAAAGACCACGTTTGATATAGTCATATAAACATGATGCCACTTCTCTCTCTGCTGCCTCCAGTAGAACCCTGTTTAAGTTCTTTGCTGAAGTACAAGCTTTCACACCAGGAGCAATATACCCTCTGTAGAATATCTGTCCCTATCACTAAAAGACTACGTGCTATATAGGCATAGAAATGTGATGCAGCTTTTTTTCTGTTCCCTCCAGTATAACCTCGGCAAACAAGCTTTCACTCTAGCAGCAATATATCCTCTGTAGAATATCTGGCCCCAACAGCAGATCACGCTTTATAGAGTCATATAAATGTGATGCAGCTTCTCTGTTCTGTACTCAATTGTAAAAAGTCTGCTGGTTACACTGTGCGTATGTTATATATGGCTAGGTCATTTGATGCAGAAGTCCAATGAAACTGCTGCCCATTTAAGAGATGCAGGACACTTTTGGCAACATCAGCAAGGCGCCCTGGCTGCTGACTGGCTGCATAGTGAACCCTGCAGCAGGCATTATGGAAAATTGGATTTTCCTGACATTTTTGCTGAAAATTAGTTTGGACTTAGCTCATTTGATTTTGCTATACATGCACGCTGAATGCAAATCACTCGCCAGAGTCATTAGGGCAGTGCTAGAGTGGAGAAGAGTCATGGAGTCCAGTTATCATGCTCAAAAAAAATTGGAGTCTATTGGTATGCTGCCAGAGGTTCAGTTGCCTTTAACCCCTACTTTGTGTGTGTCATACATGTACAGCACACATCAAGTGTCTGTCATTGTATGAAGCAGACTCAGGAGCTGAGCCTGCTCCATACATGATGGACGTTGGCAGTCTTTGACACTCAAAATCTGCCCACAACAACCACAATTGGAGATAACTCTGATTGTATCTGTTAACCCTTTATCTGCTGCTGTCAATTCTGACAGCAGCACTTGGATGTCCCGATTGGGATTGTTGAGTGCTGTCTGGGTGTCATGGCAACTTGCGGCCTTCTGAAGGCCCCCAGGGCTGCAAAGACTGATATCCTATTAAGGTGTGCCTGGTCAGAATACAGTATAGTGCAATATTATAGTATTGCATTATATTGTATAAGCAATCAAATCCCCTATTGAGACTAAAAGAGTAAAAACAAGTAAAACAAACTTTTTCTAATTATTGGAAAGACTCCAATAAATGATATCTTACTAATGTCCATATACATCGCTCATGTGCTGACAGAATCCGTCATGTGATCAGTTGCATGGTCTCTGAGCTGAATGAGGGATTATGGGTGGACTACATCCCCCACAAACCCCCTGCAACCTCAGTTGCTATAGATACAGCAGTACTCAGTCTGGCAGTTTGTATGTTGTGACACAGCTGCACACCTGAGTGGAGACTCCAATAAATGACACCTCACAAATGCATACATACATAGCTGGCAGTGCATATTGACCAACAACATTAAAACATAGTCCTTCACCACTATCTTCACATCCCCTGAACATGATATCATCTTATCTCAAGTGCTAATGGTGCCAACACCAGTCCAGCCTTCATCTAATCATCAACAGTTGTCCAGTGCCGAAACAAACCATTGCTGTCGTGCAAACATGTCACTACAGAGGGTTCAAAGCCACCGTAAAGCTAATGCAGCGACAGTGACAAGCCACAATTTCACCTTAGCCACCAGCTGAAGTTTGTAATTCTCGTGCATCAGATATGCGAAAGCTATGAGCAAACATGTCTACTCAGTGAGCTGCTGAAGTTTATAAATCACATGCAGCTCATATGCGAAAGCAACGTAGCAGAGCTGTGTGTGTGACGTGCATGTAGCAGAGCTGTGTGTGTGTAACATGCATGTAGCTGTGTGGCGCCTTGTGCCACCAGAAACACTGGTACTATAATATCCTAATAATTACTAGTTATATTGAAAAATACAACTTGTTCTGCAAAAAAAAAGCCTTCATGTAGCTATGACACTGGAAAAATAAAAAAGTTATGATTTTTTGAAAGTGGGCAGAGATAAATGAAAATGAAAAGAAAAGGGCTACAACAGGAAGGGGTTAAGGACAGAAGTTAAAAATTTCCTGAATCTAAATTTCAGTAAAATTTATCTCTCATCTCAGTTCAACCATTACTCACATGGTGACAAACCTACCAAATTTATGGTAGCTGAAGTGACACAGAGGAAACCTATAGGCTTATCTTGCAGAAGTAAGGACATAGACTACTCTCTGCCGATGACATTCTCATGAATATTACCAACATCCATCTTGCTGTATCTTAAATAAGTATTTCATAGTTCTACTAACAATGCTAACTTCAAGATAATTTAAGGGAAATCCTGAGTTCTAAAGTAAATACACCAAGAGAAAAATCTATTTCCGCTAAGGACTCAGTTTTTTTTACTGGTCACGGCCTCTAGAAATACATATTGCTCTGGATCTGAGTACTCGTAAATTTTATGACTTCCACTACCCTGTTAAATGACATGTCTAAAATAATTGATCCTTGGTCAGTTCCCTGTGCATCTTGGCTATGACGGAAAAACCTGATGAAATGTCCAAGTATACTCAAACTGATGTATTTATTTTAAATCCTCCCAATATATCTCCCTCAAAGGATATTTACTAAATTTATCTGGTGCATGAAACCCTCAGAATGGGTTATCACAAGAGACAATTAAGAAGGTATAGGACTTCTAAATCCACTCTCATACAGCAGTGCACCTGAACAGTCATAGAGAACCAAGCCACAGACTATGGATACAAGTCAAAGAAACCTTCAGATGTAGTAGTTTAACTTGGGCTTAATGCATTAAGAAAAAGTTCTCCAGGTTGTCCAGTTATAAACTGTTTATCGCCTTGATTTAGAATAGGCCATCAATAGAAGATCTGAGAGGGTCTGCCGCTTGGGATCACCGCAGATCAGCTATTCGTTGGCCCAATGTATTTATGTACTGAGCTGGTTTCTGCAGGGAAATTTGCCTGTAATACCAAGCCTGGCCACTGCAATGAGAATGTAGCTGCCTGCCTCCTGAAAAAATCAGCTCACTTTACAAGCACACTGGCCCAGTTAACGGCTGATTGTCAGGGTTCCCAGGTGGTAGACACTTGCTAATCTGTTATTGATGACCTACCCTGTAGATAGGCCATTAATAGTTTACAACTAGACAACTCCCTTAAGGTAAGATAACAATAGCTCTTCAATGGCTTAAAAATAAGATAACTTATTGCTGAAAGTTATCACACTCAAGTTAAACTGCACCTTGGCAAACCACAAGTCAGCAACATCTGAACATACCCTAACGATGGGTTCCCACGGGACGGAAATCTCGCTGCTTGGCCGCACCAAAAAGTCACGAGATTTCTGCTGGAGAGCCGCAGCTTCAAAACCCGTGGCATTTCGCCACGGCATTTGGAGCGGTTTGGCATTCCGTTGCGGCTTTCACTCCCCATAGAGGGGAGTGAGGCCACAAAAAAAAAGAATTGATATGCTGCAGCTGTCAATTCCGCTCCACATTGCCGGTTCTGCCCAGCTTTGCCGCGACGGATTGTCCCCTCCGTGTGGACGAGATTTTTGCAAAATATCATCCACATGGCTGGCTAATCCCGGGAATAGGAGTCTTGGGCGTATTTGCCGCACAGAATTTCCACGTCAAATCCGTCCCATGTGAACCCAGCCTTAGGATTGTTTTTATTCTTATTCCCTTTTACTTATAAAGTGTGTACACTAGGGTGGCCCATAGAGATATGGCAAAAACTAAAGTGGCAGCTATACAGCAATACACCTTCCCAATTTGTTACTTCTGCTAATAGTAATGTTAGGGTAAAGTTTTAGCTTTAAATTCCAACTGCAAGATGGTGCTCAATACTGATGTATATTATCAGAAATGGCGCTTACACACACAAGATTTCCTGTTCCACAAGCTACAGTATCAATATTAACAATTTGCTTTTGCAATAGAACCACTATGCTTTAAACCAGTGGTCCCCAACCTTTTTGGCACCAGGGACCGGCTTCAAGCAAGACCATTTTTACAAGGCCCGGCAGGATGGGGCGGAACATGGACGGGGCTTTGGTTATGTGGGGCGGGGTTATGAAGGGAGTTGGAGTTTAGTGCATTATTATTTAATTATGACATTTAGAATGTCCTGGCAGTACACACATAGGGCAGTATATAATCTATCCCCCCAGCACACACATAGGGCAGCATATAATTTATCTCCCCCCCCCCAATAATAGACAGCCCCCACCTCTCAGTAATAGACAGCCCCCACCTCTCAGTAATTAGCAGCCCCTCCCCCAGTAATAAGTAGCCCCCCCAGTAATAAGTACCCCCCCCCAGTAATAAGCAGGTCCCCCCCCAGTAATAGGCAGCCCCTTCCCCTGTAATAAGTAGCCCCCCCCCCCGGTAATACGCAGCCCACCCCCGCAGTAATAAGCAGGTCCCCCCCAGTAATAGGCAGCCCCTTCCCCTGTAATAAGTAATAATAATAATAATAAACTTTATTTGTATAGCACCAACATATTCCGCAGCGCTTACATAGACGGGGGATACAGAAAGACAAAAGTACAAACATTACAGAACCACAGTTACATAGAAATCAGTTGATGGAAACAATAGGGGTGCGGGTCCTGCTCCAACTAGCTTACATACTACAAGTAATGGGGTGATACAGAAGGTAAAGGGGCTGGAGATGTGCACTGTATGGCGAGGTGGAGATGTGCGCGGTATGGCGAGGTGGAGAGTGAGGGGTGATATACACAGACAATGGTCAGACATTTAGCCGTGTGACGGCAGAAACAGTATGACTGCAGGAGCGGTTTATGATGGCTAGCAGGGATTGCAGTCAGTAGGTCAGGGAGCATGTTATCAGGCGGAGTACAAAGGGGTTTGTTTAGGGAATTCGGTATGCCTTCCTGAAGAGGTGCGTTTTTAGAGCATGCCTGAAGTTCTGCAAGTCCTCGGGTAGCCTTTGGTAGTGCGTTCCAGAGGACCGGTGCTGCTCTGGAGAAGTCTTGGAGGCGGGAATGAGAAGTTCGAATTAAAGGGGCGCTAGATCTGGTTTCGTTAGCAGAGCGGAGATCCCGGGCTGGTTGATGGATTGAGATGAGGGAGGCGATGTAGGGGGGCGCTGCACTGTGGAGGGCTTTGTGGATGAAGGTGGCGAGTTTAAATTGAATTCTGTATTTAACAGGCAGCCAGTGCAGTGACCGGCACAGGGCAGAGGCGTCCGAGTAGCGGCTGGACAGGAAGATGAGCCTGACTGCCGCATTCAGGATGGATTGGAGAGGGTAGAGTCTAGTGCAGGGGAGGCCGATCAGCAACGAGTTGCAATAATCGAGCCGAGAGTGGATGAGGGCAACAGTAAGCGTTTTAGAAAGAAGCCCCTCCCAGCAGTAATAACCAGCCCCCCCTGTAGTAATCTGTAATAGGCAGCCCCCCAGTAATAGGCAGCCCCTTCAATGTAATAAGTACCCCCCCCAGTAATAAGCAGCCCCTTCCCCTGTAATAAGTACCCCCCCCCCAGTAATAACCAGCCCCCCCAGTAATAGGCAGGCCCCCCCAGTAATAAGCAGGTCCCCCCCAGTAATAGGCAGCCCCTTCCCCTGTAATAAGTAGCCCCTCCCCCCAGTAATAACCAGCCCCCCCCTGTAATAGGCAGCCCCCCCAGTAATAGGCAGCCCCTTCCCCTGTAATAAGTACCCCTCCCCCAGTAATAGGCAGCCCCCCCCAGTAATAAGCAGCCCCTTCCCCTGTAATAAGTACCCCCCAGCCCAGTAATAACCAGCCCCCCCCCAGTAGTAGGCAGCCCCTTCCCCTGTAATAAGTACCCCCCCAGTAATAGGCAGCCCCCCCCCCAGTAATAAGCAGCCCCTTCCCCTGTAATAAGTACCCCCCACCCCAGTAATAAACAGGTCCCCCCCAGTAATAGGCATCCCCTTCCCCTGTAATAAGTAGCCCCCCCAGTAATAGGCAGCCCCCCAACCCTTATACTTACCTCCTCCCTGTTGTCGCTCTCTGTCTGCTTGCCCTAATGTCAGTGTGCAGCCCGGAACGCTTTCTCCCCGGAACTAATGAGCAGGAGACTCGGGGAAGAGAATCCTGGCTGCACAGACGTCAGTGTGTGCGCCGGGATCAGTGCGATTACCAGCGGGGAGCTGCGGCGCCCCCGCTGGTAATCGCTTCAGTGGTGAGCGGCATCGGCACGCCGCGGGCCACATAGCACAAGGCAGGCGGGCCTTGTGTTTAGAGCAAAAGTTCCCCGCGGTGCCGCGGACCGGCGCTAAACACCCAACGGCCCCGCCCCGGTCCGCGGCCCGGTGGTTGGGGACCCCTGCTTTAAACCATTAAGTATTGACAATAGCATTTGTCCTGACAATCTAGACATTTGTGCTGTTCCTACAAAAATACCACCAAGTATATGAAAATAGTCAAAATTACGACACAAATACATGCAGTCAGCGCTTAAGGACTGGGCAACAGACTTCTTGGTAATTGTGTTGGAACAGCCTTGCGATTTGCCTCCATGACTTGAAGCAACAGTTGTTTTTCTTCTTCGTCATTAGTAAAAAATAAGTCCAAAAATTCATGGTCTTTGAGCGCAACCTTGTCGTAGACATAAGAACCTGAAACTGCCCCAAATGAAGGTTTGTTAAAAGGAAAAAAAAATGAGGGTGTCTTGCTTTGTAGTTGAAAGTTTAGTTTTTGGGCCACCCTAGTGCACACGTTACCCAGTTCTGTACTTTATATACCAGATGTAAACATAAATGAGTTGTCCAACTAAGACAACCCCTGTCCATATGCTCTAATAGGGCATGTGTGACATAAACACTCTACTCTAAGAGTCAGAGCATAGAGATACCAACAAGAAGCCTGTAAGACTGTTTGTTGCAGAATAAATTGAATCTTCTGGTGGCTACATATTGCAAGTGATTAGCCCAACATGTAATACATAATCATACAGGAACCTCCAGAGCAGAAGCTTCTCTACCTAGCAACTCTCAGTTGTGGATAATAGAGGGGAATCCCAGGTGGGTGATTTCTTTCTATGATGTCCACATACATGAGACAACCTATCTGAATGCATGAAAACTCTCTGTTGGACATGATCAGGAAGGGGTTTCAGCCTATGAATATGGTCCAGTAAGTTCTCCGATGATACAAACTCATAGCCAGAGTTTCTACCATTTGCTGCCAACTTCATGCTTTGTGCTAATAGTTCATTTCCCATAAAAAGATATAAGCAAAGATAAAGCTCAAGGTGAAAGACTAAGAGTCACACAATACTATACGATACCAAATAGGCACCGATGAGCCATAAAATTAAAACTACCTGCCTATTATTGTGCCCCCTTGTGCTGCAAGAACACCTCTGACCCATCCAGGCATAGATTCCACAAGACCACAGAAGGTGCCCTGTGGTATCTGGTACCAAGACAACTGAAGTCTTGTAAGTTCTGAGGTGGGCTTTTTGTGGATCAAACTAGTTTTTCCAGCACATCCCATACATGTTCAATTGGATGGCGGAATTTGGAGGCAAAGTCATCACCATGAACTCTTTGTCATGTTCCTTAACCATTCCTGAATATGTTTTGCAGTATGGTTGGGTGCATTATCCTACTTAGAGAGTCCACTGCAATTTCAGAATACCGCTGCCATTATGGGGGGTAGTTTGTCTGTACAATGTTTAGGTAGGTGATACATATCAAAGTAACATCCACCTGAATGCCAGAACAAAAGTATCTAGAAGTATATTGTCCTGATCTTCACAGTGCTTATTCCAGTTTGTATTCCTCCCATAGTCAATCCTGGTGCCATCTCTTTCCCAAGTAAGCGATGGACATGCACTCAGACATCCACATGGTGTACATGAAAAAATGTGTATGAAAATGTGATTAATCAGACCAGGTAATTTTTTTCCATTGCTCCATGGTCCAGTTTTGATGCTCACATGTCCATTGTAGGCATTTTCTGCAACAAACAGGGCTCAGCATGGTCACTCTTACCTGTCTGTGACTACACCAGCCCATACTTAGTGATCTGACACCTTTCTATCATAGCCAGCAGTACCTTTTTCAATAACTTGTTCTACGAAAGCTCTTCTGTGGGATCGGACGAGAGGGGCTAGCCTTTGCTACCTACAGACATCATTGAGCCTTGGGCACCAATTACTGTCACTGGTTCACCAGTTAAACTCCCTCGGACCACTTTTGGTAGTTACCAACCACTGCATACTAGAAACACCTCACTACACCTCTGCTCAGGTGTACTGCTGTAGAAGTGTGGATTTAGAAGTCCTATACCTCCTAAATTGTCTGGTTTGATAAGCTATTGTGAGGGTTTCATGCACCAGATAAATTTAGTAAATATCCATCCTAAATATGAGAACAAACTCTAATGAGAGAGAGGAGAGAGGCACACGGAGAGACTCTTACATTATAGGAATAGTCATTTCCTATAGAAATTGTCACAAATACTACTAAAGAGCCACATCTAACTTGTAAAAAACCAGCAGTTTAGATTGACTCAGAAGTACACGTACATACGGTATTAAGTTTTGTGCTGTATGCAGTAGTAACCTTATATAAAATATACAAAATGCACAATGGATTCTCTATTACCATAGATCAGGATAGAAATCTTTTCAAGTCAGCAAACTGACTATTTTAATTCTATTTTACACAAAGCCTCCTTATCTAATACATTGGCATATCAGCACCATGCATGGTTTGCTTGTCTTGCATATACAGAGTTAAATCTTAGTTTTCATCTCCCCAAGACTCCAACCAAGAAAGAAAATTAAATTGCAGATTACTCCACAGTGCCTTTAAGCTTGAAGTCGGGAGAAGAATTGTAACATCCAAGAGCTCTGCCGGATTTAGCCGGATTTAAGAAAAGAAAAAAAAAATCACAGGAATAATTATTTGGCATGAGTTTAGAGGCTTTTATTTTGTTATCCGTCTAAACATATCCAATGAGGATAAATGGAAAGCAATCTTTGGTATGATCAGAGAGGTGCATGAGGTGGAGGAATCATCTGCTCACGTCCCAAATAAGCTAAACACAGCACAAAATTACTAAACCCTACTGCCTAATTCTGCTCTTATTTTTATCTTCTGATCAAGCCCACATTATGGAGTAGTAATTCTGTTCCATCTGCCTTTAATCTCTGCTCACCAGAAGTAGCCTTTAAAAGGCAAAACTGCGCACCTAGTCATAAATACCCTTACAATTATTTATCAGTGGAAATCAGGTCTTATTGAACGGTGGCTGATGATTTTTTTTCTAGGATATACGCTGGCCATAAATAATTAGACTTCCAGTAGATGAAAGCTTCCCATGACATCCTGTAGTCTTATAAATACATAGAACATAACAATATAAAGGGAGATGGCGCCAGGAGGAAATGTACAGAAACCATGGATCAGTTGTAAGACTGTGGCCCAAAAAGCCACCGAGTGCTTCCTGGCATTTTTTTTAGAGACCCCTATTTAGTAGCAATGTTGGATCTCCTTTGGCCTTCAGAACCGCAGGAATTCTTCATGGCATGGATTCCACTAAGTATTGAACGTGTTTTGCAGAAATATTGGCCATGAGGACAGTACAGCTTCTTGCAGATGCCATAAATTAGATTGAGGTGCTGACATGCTGTGAAGAGTTGCTGCTTTCACCAAATTCTGACCTCCCATCGGTATGGTGCAACAGGAATCTGCAATCTTCTGACCAAGGGATGTTTTTCCACTCTTAGTGATCCACTTTTTATGCTCTTTTTCCCTACTGGAATCACACCTTTCAGTTTTTCTTAGACAGCAATGGCACTGAAGCTGGTTGTCTGCTCTTATGGCCAATCCATGCTAGGGAACAATGAGTTGTGTTCTCGTGTTCATGTTTACTGCAGCACCAGCTTTGTATTTGACTGTAGTTTACTTGACTGAGCACTGCCTGATTCTTGACATCTTCCTCTGACCCCTTTCGTCAACAAGTTATTTACGTCCACAGAATACGGTTTAACTGGGTTTTTTTCCCTCAATCATACCCTTCTCTGTATACTTTGCACACTGTTGCACAAGAAACTTTCCATGGATATTCCCATTCTAATGTGGATTCACATTAATCTGGTCCACAGAAAAGTTGCCACGTGATATTATGCTACGTGCCGGGGTCATAGATCTTTTATACAGGAAAGCTCCAATCATGAAAGGGCTGGTGTCTCTAATACAGTGTCTTTGTAGTGTATATCATCATCCATGTGAAAGGCCATAAGGACTTGCAATTGACTGTAGGTTTCGGATTTACAAACCAATCTAATCAAGCTGTTTAGATGAAGACCAAAGCCAACTGCAATGACCATACAGAACTGGATTTACATACTGTGTGTACTTAACCTCTACTTGTCCTTTCCTTTAGCCTACATTGCATAGAAGTCCATAAGTCAAAGCCATTTGCTTCTAATCTACATAAAATAATGACAAAAAGGTTAGGGCTGTAAAATAGTATGGTATCGCAACTGTCACCTGACTTCAGTGTTTTCGTATGGGAGAAAAAGCTGCAGGACAAACACAGGTTTCTTGTCATACTCTATAGGGAAACATTGAGGCCACATAATAGTCATTATAACCTGTAATTGTTCTGTGACCAAAAGTGGCTGTGAAGAATACACTGTCCTACTAGAAGTAATTGGACACCTGAAGACGAATCAAAAGTAGTATTTATTTGCATCCTGTATGTTAATACTTAGTGAGGCTCCTTTGGTCCTAATGACATTGGATACTCTCCGTGGCATGCTTTCTACTAACGTCTGATACACTTCAGCTGGTATTTCCCTCCTGCAAACATCCGGCGAGTTCTTTCAAAGTAGATGCATTGGTGCAATGGTGCAAGCAGTGTAGTCATTGGACAGTTGAGTAATAGAAGAACATTCTATGGAGTGATAAATCGCACTACTCCATCTTCACATCATATGGATGTACCTGGCTGTGGAGGATCCTGCAGAACACCTTTTGCTGGAGTGTGTTGTGCGAATAGTTAAGTACCGTGGAGTGTCCATTATGGTCTGGAGATGCTTTATGTGGCATGGTCTGGGCGCATTGGTTGTGGTGGCAAGAACCATGAACATGGAGGTATACCTTGACACTCTAGACAATAGCGTGCTTCTGACAATGTGTTGCTGGGTGGTGCCTCTCTCCAGTGATAAATGGATTTCAATACACTTCAAGGATCTTGGTTAAAATCTAGTTTGTCAACATGGTTCATGCCTAATAAAGACACCTAAGCAGTTCTGAAAGCTTACTGTGTAGAGATGAGCGAGCATACTCGCTAAGGACAATTGCCCGATCGAGTATCTTCCCGCTCAGAAGAAAAGGTTCGGCTGCCGGCGCGGGTGACAGGTGAGTTGCGGCCATGAGCACAGGGGAGCGGGGGGGAGAGAGAGATCTCCTCTCCGTTCCTCCCTGCTCACCCCTGCCGCTCCCCGCCCGCCACCAGCAGCCGAATCTTTGCTCCCGAGTGGGCAGGTACTCACTAAGGGCAATGCTCGATCAAGCAATTGCCCTTAGTGAGTATGCTCGCTCGTCTCTATTGCTGTGTCATTTCTTTTCCTTGGTCATTAAAAGGTATCATATCTAGAAGACTATTTTGTTTTTTACCAAGGTACTCTAACATGGCTCTGAGAATTATTCCTGTGCAGTGACATAAGCCCCTTAACTCCATTACGTCATTAGGTTCGGGGTTTATATGGAGGGAGATTGGGGGCTGACCTCACTCTATACAATGCGGGTGCCAGCTGTTTCTTACGGCTGACACTTGCCCATATCAACTGCAATCAGCAGTCCCGCTGATGGCGTGGCTTCATAGATGGCCTGTCAGATAATGGTATAACTATGGTATTACAACATACTGCAGGGGGCATCAAACAAATTGCAAGTTCATGTCCCCTATGGGGCCCCCAAAAAATTAGAAATCAGTTTAAAAAAAGTTTTATTAATTATTGGAAAACATAAAAGATAATAAAAGTAAGAAAAAATGCCATATTTGTAATAAAAAAAATCTAAATAACCCCCCCAAAACATATTTAGTATCACCGCATCCATAAAAATTTGATTTATGAAAGTATTGCATTATTTACCCCGCACAGTGAATGTCGCTAGAAAAAAAAAAGTCAAAATTGCGCTTTTCTGGTCACCCTGTCTCCAGGAAAAAATGTAATAAAAAGCGATCAAAAAGCTGTATGAACTTCAAAATGGTACCAATAGAAACTACAGGACATCCCGCCAAAAATTAGTGCCTCACACAAGTATGTTGACAAAAAAAAAAATTTAAGTTATGGCGGTCAGAAAATCATTCACACAAATATATTGATGGAGAAATAAAAGAGTTATGATTTTTTAAAAGTAGGTAGGGAAAAACAAAAATGAAAAAAAGGACACATTCTAAGGGGTTAATGTGCATTTTCAGTGGCACAATGCTGTACATAAGGTGCAGAAGTTGCAGCTCCTGTGGCCCAATGACTGCTGTCACAGATATTACCCCTACTATAAATTGAATATACATTTTGGGGAACCAAGTTACTGTACAAGTTTTGCATCAGGCCCAAGTGTGAATGGAGTTGATTTACAATTGACAGAAAACGTATTTAATCATTATTTTCAGTCTTACAGGCTATAAAGTAGAGTAAATGCATCAGAATAACAAAACCCTGATGGACAAATTAACATTTGATCACTGAGAACAGATTATATCCTGTAATCTAGAGGAATTAGAATCAATCAAACATGACACTGCACCGTGAGAGGGATGCCTGGGGGATGGGTGGGGTGTCCTTTTATCATGAATCAAACTGCAAATTCAAGAGTGGATCCCTTTTTATGATTTGCAAATACTTATGCAAAATACTGACCAAAACATTGCCAAGTGAAAGAAAAGACTTAAAGGGGACCGATTACCAGGTTTCACCCCTCTAAACCATTCCCAGCATGCTTGCAGTCATGGAAAACCCTTTCAAACTTGTATTTATTATTACCCATTAGCCGTACACACCTTAGTCATAGTAGTTTTTCAAATTCTTGTGTCAATGAAGTCTTAACAGTCCAGTCCCCCGGACTGTGTCACCTGCCCAAAGAATTCTTCGTAACCTAGCCCCTTCTGCCTTTCAGTGATGTGGATGATGTTCCCTACATCATCTGTACCCTCAGCAGCCTCCTCTGTACATGTGCAGGTCCCAGGAATATATATCATTATAATCACACCGACCATCATAAAAAAAAGTTATCATGTCATTTACACCACATGGTGAATGCCGTAAAAAAGTCAATGGCAGAATTGATGTGGGTTTTTTCACCCTGTCCTAATTGTGCATTATACGTACCCAAAAATGGTAGAAATAAATGACAGAATGACAGAACGATGATCACTCAAAAGTCGCTAGAGCGACATCTTTTGAGCGATTATCGTTGTGTCTAAATGGGCCTTTAGTCATAGTGATAAGTCAAAGGTTTTGATCAGTTGGATCCAGGTGCTGAGACCCCCACCAATCACTAAAATCATAGACCTCCTATTGAGTTCATACACTGCTTCTAATAGTAATGATGAGCGAACTTTTCCCCACCGATTCCAGCAGTGCAATTCTAGTCCCCAATAGTTTGATCCCCGAAATGACTGCAGTTGTTACATGCCATGGATCGCTCAACTAATGTCTGGCCTCAACAATCAATATTCATGCACAGATAGTCTTTGAGGCCAGTGATTGATTGAGTGACATGTGAGCAAAGAACAGCATGGGACTGATGCAGTTGCTCACAGAATTTGACTAGCGGGATCGGAGTGGTGGAGCTGGACTGGGGGTGGATTGGAAAGGTGAGTGTGGCTCACTTATTTATTTTACGACTTCTCTGACCCTTGTAATTTTTTTTCAAATCTTCAATACCCCCGTAGCTTCAACTCTGCAATGCAAGGTGATATTTACCTTAAAGGTAAAAGAATCATATACTATACATTTGTACATATATACAGCACAGCTAGTGGTGGCACTGAAAAAAAACTATGACCAATAAGTAAAAGGCAAAGGCTTGTCTATGAATTTCCTAACAGACGTTTTGGTTTAGAAATTGTATACATGTAGCAAATGTTAACTAGACAGTGAACACTTCATGATAAATTCTAGTCAAATCAATAGTTCATCGCTGGTGACCCACTGCTTTAGGAGCATAACTGTAGGGGGTGCAGAGGATGCACCCGGGCCCAGGAGACTTAGGAGGCCCATAAGGCCTCTCTTCTCCATATAGGGAGCCCAGGACTATGAATAAAGCATTATAGGTGGAGGCCCTGTTACAGATTTGGCATTGGGGCCCAGAAGCTTCAAGTTCTGCCTTTGCTTGAGATCCCAGGCAATCTTCTGATCATCCAGCCCGCTGTCAGTGTAGAGGGGCCAGATGTCGTCTGGAAGTATCACAGATGGCTTCACTCCCATTGAAATAAATGGAAGTGTTGCCTCTTGTTACACTTCCACATCCGACCCTGGTGTCAGCGCTAGAAGCGTAATAGGAGGCTTCAGCTCTAATTAATTTCAATAGGAGTGAAGTCCTCCATGACGCTTTTGCCTCCAACCCCAATGATGATAATTGACCCCACTCCACTTACAGAAGGCAGGACAATCAGCTGATCGCACAGGATCTCGGGTGGTGAGTCTCTGGCAATCAATTACTGAAGACCTATCCAGAAAATAGGTCATCAGTAGTATTTGACCAGAAAATCCCTTTAACTACGATGTACTCTATTGCTGGACATCAAGTTATCACGATGCACTAGTCATGTTAACAAATACTACATCTGTACAATAATTGTATCTGCTCCAGTATAAGAAAATACATATAGAATATAACAAGAAAAACAGCTGCAAATATAAACCTTCTACCACTGAAAATGAAAGAGGGAGAGAAGTCGTTAGTAGCAACTATAGCAATAGTAAAAGCCTTAACCAAGTCACCACCAAGAGGAAGAGCATATTCAAATCAGACCCTTAAGAAACTGAAGGATCTGCCATGCCTCCGTATTAATGTGTCATTCCCTATTAACTATTGAAGTGTACTGTGTTAATGGTGCATATACTGTTGATTTAAAAGAGTTTTAGGGGCTGTCCACATCATGGTTTAGCTATTCATTAAATGTATATATTTTCATACATATTACAAGATATTGCTTGACATACCCATAGACTATAATTGATCAGACAAACTTTCGACTACGTTTGACCTCCCTGATGTTTGTGTATGTTTTTGTCGGATGGAAAACCATAGCGTGCCACGCTTTTCTGTCCCACAAAAAAAAAAATGCTTGGTGTAGCAGTCAATAGGGAAAGTATGGAAACGTAAAGCTGTACATTTCCATACACGTAACCTATATGTTCTTGCTTTAACACCTTAAAAAAAGTATTTAACTGAAAAGCTATATTGAAAAGGAAGACTTCACAGTGAAAAACGTATACTTTTAGTGGAAAAATGGACAGAAATATATGAAAAAGTAATACTATATGTTTAAAGCATATGCTAAGAAAAATTCACGTATGCTTATAATTGCATACATTTGTATGTTTTCTTAATATATATGATGTGAACGGCTCTCAAGAATAAAAATCTAAATGTAACTTCTAGGTTCAGTTACAAGAGATCTGCCAACCTTTGCATACGAAATCACATTGTGACTTCAGCTGCCACAATTCTGTAGATAAAAAATACACTAAAATGAAAAAAAGACTATTGCTGACAATGTGGTTTTCATTGAATGTAATATTATATAACATAAAATGTATCATAAATATAATATATAAACAAAACATGGTATGTACAGACGTAGCAAGGTTTGACATAAATATGATAACTTGTTGCAACAACATATCTGAACACAACAAATGCCATTGAAAAGCTATAGAAAGGGCAAACTACCTATGCACAGAACTTTTAGGTTACACTTTGCTGCATCTGCGATAACATCTTAATAGAGAATACAAATGATATACAATAAAAAACAATGTATCATAAATACATTCAAACTAACACTGGCATAAAAGTAAGTCTGACCCGGACTATCTGTCTAATTCTGGATGGGGGTGACGCTGTTACTTTATTGTGTGTGACACTTACGTGTGTTTAGGTGCTGGGTTCTTGGCACAGTTTTTAGAGAAAAGTAAATGCCCCCTTTAAAACCTGTTCTCGTCATGACTTCCATGAACTGAAATCAAGCAGGTGCTTGCTGTCAGTAGAGGAACTTTATATTCTGTTCTGCATCTATTTTTTGACAGACATACGACAAGACTTGATGAACTCGGGAATGAAACAGGTTACAGATTCCTACCTCATTCTGGTGTCTCTGAGGGTCTTAAATTCACAATCCCCTATGAAAAGTGCCCGTTACAGTGGCAGCAGGAAGGATCATTTAGAAGCAGTGAGGGTCCCGGACCCCATACATGGCTGATGGACGTGCTGCTGGGTAAATGTGTAGCCTTGTCACTGAAGCTCCAATCCCCTTCGGAAGGAGGTCACTCAGTAATCTGTCTCAATGTCAGGCAGAATTACCGCCAGATGATTTAATCAGTGGACAAGCAACCAGAAGCCTTTGGGTACTGGAGGGTTAATCTCACTTTTGGCTTTGTGTTCAGCCATCAATTTTAATATGATGCCAGGGAATGGGTAAAAGTAGCTAATTCTCCTCTGCTGTATAGTACAATGTACCCATCATTCTCCGTACCTCTGATAATATGTAGTACGACTATCCCGCAAAAGCTTATAAAGGCATATTGTTATATAAATGGTGAAATAACTGATTTGTGTCCAAAGATTTGGGGAGTTTTTGGCTATGTTTGAGTATTGCATCAGATGAAAAAGTTCTATTCTGGCCAATATACGATGGTTATCAGGGACATTTACAAATCTTTGAACCCCTGTTTTTACACCAGAAACTGGCATAAATAATACTATAAATGTATGCCAAGCCGGACCTGATGTACATGTCTGTCTAGATCCATAGAGGGACTGAGATATGCCTAAATACATGAATGGGCGTGCACCCCTTCGTGCATTAAACACATTGTGCGTCGGCAGAAATTATATTATGACCAGCTTTTAAAATGTTGGTCTTAATATATTTCCGCATATATTCATCTAAGGGCCACCTCCGGGATTATATGGGGTCTTGGGGAACTATGTCACAGAAGGCCCCTTTATTATGGCTCTTCACAAAGCATTTTCTCTGTGGTCCCCTCCACAATATACTTATGCCTTCCCCACAAAATAACTGTGGCTCCCTCTACAAAATAATTGTGGTTCCCCCGTGACTCCCTTCCAAATTAAGGCCTCCCTGCAAAGTAACTGGGCTGCCTTTCTATCCACTCATAGTGTAATTGCAGCTCTTCTGTTGGCCCCCAGTGTGCAAATCTTAAGCCTGGGTTCACACAGGGCGGATTTGCCGCGGTTTTGCCGCAGCAGATCCGCCCGCGGCAAAACCGCCCGTGGCCGCTAATCTCGGGATTAGCCAGCCATGTGGATGAGATTTCTCAGAAATCTCGTCCACACAGGACGACTAATCCGTGACGGTAAATCCAGTTGAAACCGGGGCTGCGGCCGCCACAGCTGCGGTTTCAAAAGAAGCAGCATGTCTGTTTACTTTCGTTTTTTTGTTTATTTATGTTACGGCCACGCTTTCCTCTATGGGAGCGCCAGCTGCAACGGAAAAGCATGCAGCCGGGCCGCTTCAAAGCCGCCGCGGCTTAAACCGCGGCGGTTCTCCCGGCGGAAATCTCGAGGTTTTTGCTGCGGCCAAACCGCGAGATTTCCGACGGGAATATGCTCCGTGTGAACCCAGCCTAAGACATCTCCTTTAAGGCCAATTTACATGCACCGATTGTTTTTTGAATGAGCAAATTAACGTTTTGCTTTCAAATGCTGAATGTTTACACATACAGATAATCGTTTGACATCCTTTCCATTAGCTATGTAAATGCTGTATACATTGTTTGCTCAGGCGGGCATGTGTTTATGCGAGGAATCTCTGGCTGGGAGGTTTTTAATTAGTGTGAAGAAAAGCCATTGTGTCAGGGATCGTACCTGGGACCTCCTGTGCTCCACTACTGAACTATCTAGCCTGTGGACAGTTCCCTTGCATGACTCTCAGCCGTGTTTCCTGATCCCAGTTACCTAGTTCCTGCCTCCTGGTCCTGACCCGCCTCTATCTTGTTTGCACTTCCTATAAAACCCGGCCCTGCCACTCCCTCAGTGCATGTTTATTCTGCTCCACAGCGCCATTTGATCATGCACCGCTTGCCTGCTCCTCCGCTATTCCTACGAGACCTCCTGAAATTCTGGGTTTCTTTACGATGACTATTTTAATGCCGCCTGAAACTTAGTGATAAACGTCAAGTGAATGAATAGTGCATGATAGCTGCGTGTTTACACGTAACAATTATCGCTCACTTTCGCTCGTTCTGAGCGATAATTATTGCATGTAAATGGGCCTTTATAAGCAGACCTGCAGTAGGGGGAACAGGTTTATTGCCAACAGTGTTTGTTTAATGGGCAGTAGTAGGTGTATAATGCTGATGATGTGAGGCCGCAGTAATTCCACCTAACGTACTGAGAGAAAATGGGACTTAGTTGAAGATAGACCTGTGATAAAGTAGTGTTGTGGTCTTAGACGTCTACAACATCGCCATGTTTCGGCAGGAGGGTTATAACTCCTACAGGGAGAAAAGATCTAAGCTACATGTGACTGAGTTGATTACGACCATTCGCTATTGAAGCTAGCAGGCGAATTGCTGCGAGCCGGGTCGAATCGGGGCTAATTTTTCAAACAGATTTAATTTTGTTAAGTTGGGTATATCATGAGATAGCACCAATATAATGCTCTAAGGAAACTGCTGATACCATTCTCCTGATCAGCAACATTTAAGTATCATATACACTCCAATAGAGTGAAAAACCCCACTTCCATTATTGTAAAGTTCGTTTTGCAAAAATGTCTACCGCCTCTGCCTTCGTCTGTCACCGCCATGTCAAATCCCCATCAACCACCCTGCATGTTACACTTACATTAAACAGTGATACACTGTACCCCACTTACGTATTTATGACATACAATATTCTGTGGATACGTTATAAATAATGGGTATGGGAAGAGCCATGTACAGAATTATTTTCATACCATATGAGGACTCTTCTAATACATATATACGTGCTGTAGAATACAGTAGATCATTGTGTGGATTGATACTTCTTCCTAATTACAATTCCAGTAGTTCTACATGTAATGGCCTTTAGGTTGTGTGAATTAGAGACCCATTTTAGATTAGTGCAACCCCTTCTTTTGAGAAAAAAAAAATCAATAACCAGTAAATAACTAAGTGAACTTGCAGATGGGAATACAATAAAGTGCTAGTCTCCGGGATAATACCTGCGCTCTCTATATGGTATATGATTGGCACTGCCCCTTCAACGTTATCTCCAAAAACTACCGTCTCCACTTCCTTCCATACATGAGGTGTGCGGCGCAGAATACTAATAGATTTATAACTGGAAATGTTTCCTGCATGTTTAATATCCCCCTGGCTAACAATGAGGATGGATGAGTGGAGGCTTACAGCTTTAATCCCCTATAAAGATGAATTTCCGAGAGCTCCTATTTATGCCGCCTTTGTGTTTCTGAGCAGACAGATGGGAAATCTGCCACACAAAGCGTTCGAGCACAAGCAGCGGCGAGATCCTTCTCATCATACAAAGGGACAAGTCACAATTTAAAGTGAAAGGATTAAGAATAGAGATGAGCGAACACCAAAATGTTCGGGTGTTCGTTATTCGTAACGAACTTCCCGTGATGCTCGAGGGTTCGTTTCGAACAACGAACCCCATTGAAGTCAATGGGCGACCAGAACATTTTTGTATTTCGCCGATGCTCGCTAAGGTTTTCATGTGTGAAAATCTGGGCAATTCAGGAAAGTGATGGGAATGACACAGTGACGGATAGGGCAGGCGAGGGGCTACATGTTGGGCTGCATCTCAAGTTCCCAGGTCCCACTATTAAGCCACAATACCGGCAAGAGTGGCCCCCCCCCCTCCCAACAACTTTTACTTCTGAAAAGCGCTCATTAGCATGGCATACCTTTGCTAAGCACCACACTACCTCCAACAAAGCACAATCACTGCCTGCATGACACTCCACTGACACTTCTCCTGGGTTACATGCTGCCCAACCGCCCCCCCTCCCCCCCACAGCGCACACCAAAGTGTCCCTGCGCAGCCTTCAGCTGCCCTCATGCCACACCACGCTCATGTCTATTTAGAATTGCGTCTGCCATGACGAGGGACCGCAGGCACACACTGCAGAGGTTGGCACGGCTAGGCAGCGACCCTCTTTAAAAGTGGCGGAGCGATAGCCCACAATGCTGTACAGAAGCAATGAGAAATAGAATCCTGTGCCACCGCCATCAGGAGCTGCACACGTGGGCATAGCAATGGGGAACCTATGTGCCACACACTATTCATTCTGTCAAGGTGTCTGCATGCCCCAGTCAGACCGGGCTTTTTAATTCATAGACACAGGCAGGTACAACTCCCTATTGTGAAGTCCCTGTCGACCCACAGCATGGGTGGCTCCCTGGAACCCACTGGCGGTACACAGAAATATCCCATTGCATTGCCCAACACAGCTGAGGTAGTAATGTCGTGCTTAATGCAGGTGGGCTTCGGCCCACACTGCATGCCCCAGTCTGACTGGGGTTCTTTATAAGTGTACAGATGTAGTAAAAACTCCGTGTGCACCTACAGCATGGGTGGGTGCCAGGAAGCCACCGGCGGTACATAGAAATATCCCATTGCATTGCCCAACACAGCTGAGGTAGTAATGTTGTGCTTAACCCTTTCCAATCCAATTTGTATATGGTTTTCCTAGGGGGCTTACTCTTTTTCTGCTGTTATACAACGGCGCTATATGCTGGCTAAAGCCAGTACTGCATGAGCTGACACGTAGGATAGGCTCCGACAGCAGAGAGGCTGGCAATATACAGTAAGAGAACCCCGACGGACGTCTACCAACAACGGAGCTGTACAGCCTTAAACCCTAATGTCTTCACAGGTCACACAGTGGACTGGAAAGGGTTAATGCAGGTGGGCTTCGGCCCACACTGCATGCCCCAGTCAGACTGGGGTTCTTTACAAGTGGACACATGTAGGTTTAACTCCCTGTGGACCCACTGCCTGGGTGGGTGCCAGGAAGCCACCGGCGGTACATAGAAATATCCCATTGCATTGCCCAACACAGCTGAGGTAGTAATGTCGTGCGTAATACAGGTGGGCTTCGGCCCACACTGCATGCCCCAGTCAGACGGGTTCTTTAGAAGTGTACAGAAGTATTAAAAACTCAGTGTGCACCTACAGCATGGGTGGCTCCCTGGAACCCACCGGCGGTACACAAAAATATCCCATTGCATTGCCCAACACAGCTGAGGTAGTAATGTCGTGCGTAATGCAGGTGGGCTTCGGCCCACACTGCATGCCCCAGTCAGACTGGGGTTCTTTACAAGTGGACACATGTAGGTTTAACTCCCTGTGGACCCACTGCCTGGGTGGGTGCCAGGAAGCCACCGGCGGTACATAGAAATATCCCATTGCATTGCCCAACACAGCTGAGGTAGTAATGTCGTGCGTAATACAGGTGGGCTTCGGCCCACACTGCATGCCCCAGTCAGACGGGTTCTTTAGAAGTGTACAGAAGTATTAAAAACTCAGTGTGCACCTACAGCATGGGTGGCTCCCTGGAACCCACCGGCGGTACACAAAAATATCCCATTGCATTGCCCAACACAGCTGAGGTAACGTCAGCTGTAATGCAGGTGGGCTAAAAATTAATTTGATTACACTGTAGGCGAGGGCCCACAAAAATTGCTGTATCAACAGTACTAATGTACATCCCAAAAATTGGCCATGGCCAGCCAAGAGGGCAGGTGAAACCCATTAATCGCTTTGGTTAATGTGGCTTAAGTGGTAACTAGGCCTGGAGGCAGCCCAGTGTAACGAAAAATTGGTTCAAGTTAAAGTTCCAACGCTTTTAATCGCATTGAAACTTATAAAAATTGTTCTGAAAAATTATTTGAGTGAGCCTTGTGGCCCTAAGAAAAATTGCCCGTTCAGCGTGATTACGTGAGGTTTCAGGAGGAGGAGCAGGAGGAGGAGGAGGAGGAATATTAGACACAGATTGATGAAGCAGAAATGTCCCCGTTTTGGATGGTGAGAGAGAACGTAGCTTCCATCCGCGGGTGCAGCCTACGTATTGCTTACGTATCGCTGCTGTCCGCTGGTGGAGAACAGAAGTCTGGCGAAATCCAGCCTTTGTTCATCTTGATGAGTGTTAGCCTGTCGGCACTGTCGGTTGACAAGCGGCTACGCTTATCTGTGATGATTCCCCCAGCCGCACTAAACACCCTCTCCGACAACACGCTAGCCGCAGGACAAGCAAGCACCTCAAGGGCATACAGGGCTAGTTCAGGCCACGTGTCCAGCTTCGACACCCAGTAGTTGTAGGGGGCAGAGGCGTCACCAAGGATGGTCGTGCGATCCGCTACGTACTCCCTCACCATCCTTTTGCAGTGCTCCCGCCGACTCAGCCGTGACTGGGGAGCGGTGACACAGTCTTGGTGGGGAGCCATAAAGCTGGCCAGGCCCTTAAAGACTGTTGCACTGCCTGGGATGTACATGCTGCTCGATCTACGCACATCCCCTGCAACATGGCCCTCGGAACTGCGCCTTCTGCCACTAGCGCTGTCGGCTGGGAATTTTACCATCAGCTTGTCCGCAAGGGTCCTGTGGTATAGCAACACTCTCGAACCCCTTTCCTCTTCGGGAATCAGAGTGGGCAGGTTCTCCTTATACCGTGGATCGAGCAGTGTGTACACCCAGTAATCCGTAGTGGCCAGAATGCGTGCAACGCGAGGGTCACGAGAAAGGCATCCTAACATGAAGTCAGCCATGTGTGCCAGGGTACCTGTACGCAACACATGGCTGTCTTCACTAGGAAGATCACTTTCAGGATCCTCCTCCTCCTCCTCCTCCTCAGGCCATACACGCTGAAAGGATGACAGGCAATCAGCCGGTGTACCGTCAGCAGCGGGCCAAGCTGTCTCTTCCCCCTCCTCCTCATCCTCCTCATGCTCCTCCTCCTCCTCCTGTACGCGCTGAGAAATAGACAGGAGGGTGCCCTGACTATCCAGCGGCATACTGTCTTCCCCCGCCCCCGTTTCCGAGCGCAAAGCAGCTGCCTTTATGGTTTGCAGGGAATTTCTCAAGATGCATAGCAGAGGAATGGTGACGCTAATGATTGTAGCATCGCCGCTCACCACCTGGGTAGACTCCTCAAAATTACCAAGGACATGGCAGATGTCTGCCAACCAGGCCCACTCTTCTGAAAGGAATTGAGGAGGCTGACTCCCACTGCGCCGCCCATGTTGGAGTTGGTATTCGACTATAGCTCTACGCTGTTCATAGAGCCTGGCCAACATGTGGAGCGTAGAGTTCCACCGTGTGGGCACGTCGCACAGCAGTCGGTGCACTGGCAGCTTAAAGTGATGTTGCAGGGTGCGCAGGGTGGCAGCGTCCGTGTGGGACTTGCGGAAATGTGCGCAGAGCCGGCGCGCCTTTACGAGCAGGTCTGACAAGCGTGGGTAGCTTTTCAGAAAGCGCTGAACCACCAAATTAAAGACGTGGGCCAGGCATGGCACGTGCGTGAGGCTGCCGAGCTGCAGAGCCGCCACCAGGTTACGGCCGTTGTCACACACGACCATGCCCGGTTGGAGGCTCAGCGGCGCAAGCCAGCGGTCGGTCTGCTGTGTCAGACCCTGCAGCAGTTCGTGGGCCGTGTGCCTCTTATCGCCTAAGCTGAGTAGTTTCAGCACGGCCTGCTGACGCTTGCCCACCGCTGTGCTGCCACACCGCGCGACACCGACTGCTGGCGACATGCTGCTGCTAACACATCTTGATTGTGAGACAGAGGAGGAGGAGGAGGAGGAGGGTGCTTTAGTGGAGGAAGCATACACCTCCGCAGATACCAGCACCGAGCTGGGGCCCGCAATTCTGGGGGTGGGTAGGACGTGAGCGGTCCCAGGCTCTGACTCTGTCCCAGCCTCCACTAAATTCACCCAATGTGCCGTCAGGGAGATGTAGTGGCCCTGCCCGCCTGTGCTTGTCCACGTGTCCGTAGTTAAGTGGACCGTGGCAGTAACCGCGTTGGTGAGGGCGCGCACAATGTTGCGGGAGACGTGGTCGTGCAGGGCTGGGACGGCACATCGGGAAAAATAGTGGCGACTGGGAACTGAGTAGCGCGGGGCCGCCGCCTCCATGATACTTTTGAAGGACTCCGTTTCCACAACCCTATACGGCAGCATCTCAAGGCTGATGAATTTTGCGATGCGGACGGTTAACGTTTGAGCGTGCGGGTGCGTGGCGGCGTACTTGCGCTTGCGCTCGAACACTTGCGCAAGCGACGGCTGAACGGTGCGCTGAACTACACTGCTGGATGGGGCCGAGGACAGCGGAGATGAGGGTGTGGGTGCAGGCCATGAGGCGGTAGTGCCTGTGTCCTGAGAGGGGGGTTGCATCTCAGTGGCAGGTTGGGGCACAGGGGGAGAGGCAGGGGTGCAAACCGGAGGCGGTGAACGGCCTTTGTCCCACCTTGCGGGGTGCTTGGCCATCATATGTCTGCGCATGGTGGTGGTGGTGAGGCTGTTGGTGTTGGCTCCCCGGCTGAGCTTTGCGCGACAAAGGTTGCACACCACTGTTCGTCGGTCGTCAGGCGTCTCTGTGAAAAACTGCCAGACCTTAGAGCACCTCGGCCTCCGCAGGGTGGCATGGCGCGAGGGGGCGCTTTGGGAAACACTTGGTGGATTATTCGGTCTGGCCCTGCCTCTACCCCTGGCCACTGCACTGCCTCTTGCAACCTGCCCTGCTGATGCCCTTGACTCCCCCTCTGAAGACCTGTCCTCCTGAGTAAGCGTTGCACACCAGGTGGGGTCAGTCACCTCATCGTCCTGCTGCTCTTCCTCCGAATCCTCTGTGCGCTGCTCCCTGGGACTTACTGCCCTTACTACTACCTCACTGCAAGACAACTGTGTCTGATCGTCATCGTCCTCCTCACCCACAGAAAGTTGTTGAGACAGTTGGCGGAAGTCCCCAGCCTCTTCCCCCGGACCCCGGGAACTTTCGAATGGTTGGGCATCAGTGACGATAAACTCCTCTGGTGGGAGAGGAACCGCTGCTGCCCAATCTAAGCAGGGGCCCGAGAACAGTTCCTGGGAGTGTTCCCGCTCCTGAGCAGGTGTCATTGTAGTGGAGTGAGGAGGCTGGGAGGAAGGAGGAGCAGCAGACAGAGGATTCGGATTGGCAGCAGTGGACGGCGCAGAACTGCGGGTAGACGATAGGTTGCTCGAAGCACTTTCTGCCATCCAGGACAGGACCTGCTCACACTGCTCATTTTCTAATAACCGTCTCCCGCGTGGACCCATTAATTGGGCGATGAATGTGGGGACGCCAGAAACGTGCCTCTCTCCTAATCGCGCAGCAGTCGGCTGCGACACACCTGGATCAGGAGCTTGGCCTGTGCCCACACCCTGACTTGGCCCTCCGCGTCCTCGGCCGCGTCCACGTCCTCTAGGCCTACCCCTACCCCTCAGCATGCTGTATTACCAGTGATTTGATTTCACAGGCAGGAAATAAATTGGCGCAAGACTGCAGGCCAAATATAATTTTTGCCCTTTTTGGAAAACGAAAGGCCCCACTGCCTCTAGTGAATGAATTATCTAAGTTTAATAACTGTGCTGTGTCCCTGCTTATGTGTCACAGAACGTGAGGGTAGCAGAGTTATTATAACTCTTGGAGAGCAGGTATTTTTTTTCCCAATTAAGGAAAGCAAATGGCGAACCCAGCAGTAAAGCGTAGCTGGGTGCGTATGATTTAGCAATGTTTTTCACGCAGCTCACACGTCTCCACAGGCGTAAGGACGGACAGAGGCTGGACAAATAGATTTGTTTTCAGTTTTTTCCCACCAACAGGCAGCACTGCGTATATTCAATGAACCTGAGAAGTTTAATAACTGTGCTGTGTCCCTGCTTATGTGTCACAGAACGTGAGGGTAGCAGAGTTATTAACTGTGGCAGAGCAGGTATTTTTTTTCCCAATTAAGGAAAGCAAATGGCGAACCCAGCAGTAAAGCGTAGCTGGCTGCGTATGATTTAGCAATGTTTTTCACGCAGCTCACACGTGTCCACCGCCCGTAAGGACGGACAGAGGCTGGACAAATAGATTTGTTTTCAGTTTTTTCCCACCAACAGGCAGCACTGCGTATATTCTATGAATAATAACTGTGTTGTGGCCCTGCCTATACAATTCTTTCCCTGCAGTATCAATGGAGGGTGCAATGCTCTGCAGAGGCGATTTTGAGAAGCCCAAAAAAAATGCAGCACAGCTAACAGCAGCCTGGACAGTACTGCACACGGATAAATATGGCCCTAGAAAGGACCGTTGAGGTTCTTGAAGGCTACACTCACTCCTAACACTCTCCCTGCCTATGCAGCACTTCTGTCCCTAATGCCAGGTGCAACGCTCTGCAGAGCCGATTTTGAGAAGAAAAAAAAATCCCACTGCTAACAGCAGCCAACACACAGCTATCAGTGGCCCTAATAAGGACCTTTGGGGGTCTTGAAGCCTACACTAACTACCAATTCTTTCCCTACAGCAGCTCCGGTACAAACAGCACTGTCCCTCATCTAACTCACACCGCATCTGAGGCGAGCCGCGGGAGGGGCCGACTTTTATATTAGGCGAACACCTGATCTCGCCAGCCACTCACAGCAGGGGGGTGGTATAGGGCTTAAACGTTGCAGGGGGAAGTTGTAATGCCTTCCCTGTCTTTCAATTGGCCAGAAAAGCGCGCTAACGTCTCAGGGAAGGAAGTGAAAGTAACCAGAACACCGCATGGTGTTCGTCACGAATAACGAACATCCCGAACACCCTAATATTCGCACGAATATCAAGCTCGGACGAACGCGTTCGCTCATCTCTAATTAAGAAGTGCGAGTAACTTTTGGCAGTTCGGGAACTACATTTCCCATGATGCCAGGCTGAACAGTCGTAATACTATGCTGTTTTTTGTAATATAATGTTTCTTTATTTTGAAAGGGATTTTGTAGTTTCACTGTACACTCATTGTCAAAAAAGAAATAAATAAAATCAAGCACTTAGATAAAGTTGTTTAAAACTAGTGAAACTTTCTCCGTGTGATTGTAACATTGATAAAAGTAAGTGATTACAGTATCAGAGCAAAAGGATAACTTATTGCGGAAAAATTAACACTTGAAGGGAGGATCTAGTACCCTGTTGTACCGCCTCTTGCTTGGATACAAGATGCAATAAAGTTGGGCATGGAGGTTCTAGTACCTTGTTGTACTGCCTCTTGCTTGGATACAAGATGTGATACAGTTAGGCATGGAGGCTCTAGTACCCTGTTGTACCGCTTATAGCCTGGATACAAGATGTGATACAGTTAGGCACGGAGGTTCTGGTACCCTATTGTACCTCCTTTAGCTTGGATACAAGATGTGATACAGGTGGGCATGGAGGCTGTAGTACCCTGTTGTACTGCCTCTAGCTTGGATACAAGATGTGATATGTGTGGATATGGAGGCATACAGGTTTCATATAGTATCCTGCTGCATATCAGTCTACATTTCCTGTAACTGAACCTCTAGATGCAAACTTGTAGGCTGCCGAAGTTGGCATCCCAGATGGTCCCATATATGTTCTATTGGCGCCCGGGCAGGCCACGGAAGTGTGACAATTTTGTGGAGACATTCCTGTGATCTCCTTGTGTGTGCGGCAGATCATTATCCCGCTGGAAAATGCCACTTGGAAGCCACCATGAGAGGAGCACATGTGGCTGCAGGATGTCCTGAACATATCGCTGAGCTGTCATTGTCCCTCATAGCACTACTAGGGGTGACCGATTGTCATATGTGATGGCCCCCAGAACATCACACCAGCGGTGGGGGCAGTATACTGCTGCGTAACAAAGGCAGGACTGAAGCACTCACCCCTAGGTCTCCAGAAATGAACACGGCCATTGTCAGAGCTCAAACATAACCTGGATTCATCGCTGAAGACAGGCCAGTTCCACTCCATAGCAGTGCAGTTTCGTTATTCATGACAATACTGCAAACAGAGGAGATGGTAGGTGTCAAAGGCAGTACACGTAATGGGCGCCATGAGACCAAATGTTCTTCATCAAAGCACCTGGGAATGGTTTCAACAGACACTGGAGCATATAGATGGTGCCGCTAGGCGCTGGATGGTGGACGATGGAAAACTTAAAGCTGCTCGTGCTTGTAAGATGATCCTGTATACTGGTGGTCTGTTTAGATCATTCTGAGCCCACTTGCCTTGTGTGTGTGCACTAACGCATCTATTGGTCCCAACACCTCCTGGTCAGAACGGCCCAGGTGGCAGGCAATTCGTAGATATCAGTTTATCGCATGCCAATAATGTGCCTCCTGTCAAACTCTGTTAACTGGGCAAAACGTCTTTAAGTTCATCGTAGAGACATGTCTAGTGGTCAACAAGTTCTACACAACTGAAAAAAGAGGTCCATTACACAAATGTAGCCTCTGACCTATTTGTAGGCCAAGGGTAAAACCACTTTTAGAACCTAAGATGGCAAGACCGTTCATGTAATCACACTACAACTCTCTTTATTTGTATATCTGCCTGAGATGTAACTGCAGGCCGAGATTTGCAGTAAAACAACAACTGCTTCTGAGGGTGTAGTGGCTCAGAGTTGGTAGGGCCCCTCAATAATGTTATATGTCTGTCTCGTGTCAATGTCTTGTCAGTGTCTTGTTTGTAGTATGCATCAGATTTATGTGTATTGCATGGCTGAAGGCTTGAAAGTGTTAATGTCTGGTATGTGCTGTCCTGTCTGAGAAATGTATCGTTTTGTGTGTGTCAATTGTAGTCTCATGATGTTGTTTGATATAGGTCTTAGCTAAAAGCAAGTGAGGAGAGACAAGTAGAGAAGGTCAGCAGAAGAGAGCCTGAGAGGAGGAAATCAGTGAGTTGGTCTGTGTGTGGGACATGGAGGAGGCTGAGTGACTTCCCCATGCTCAGCCTGGGCCTGTTCGACCCAGTAGGCCTCGGAGCTTCTGCTGAATGCTGAAAGAAAGACCAACCGCTAGACTGCAAGAAGAGAGAGTGAGTGTTTGCCGGTAGAGAGACAGAGTGTTTGTTGGGAAAGGAAGTTCGCAGATAACTTAGACTGTAAATGATCAGAATATGCTGAGAATCCTCCCTGCTACCCCACTATAATTTATTGCGGTGAAAAAGACTGTTTAATTGGTTCCGAGTTCAGAAGTGTTCAGTAAACGAACAGAATCGACCGTTCCCGGTTCTTGTTCAGAAAGTTACCCTGTGTGTGGACTACTTTATTACATCTGGAGATCCGCCGCAGAGGATGGAACGGTGGGGTCACGAGTGACAATTGAATTCAAGGTAATCCCCAGTTACAACCCCCTTCATCTCCCACAGCTGTAACGTGGTCAGGTCCTCTAGGTGAACAAGGACTCATATGTAGTCCGAAACGCATTCTCCAAGTTCATGCACTGATTGTATGGCATGTGTTTTGTAATAAAGCAGCACACAATATCCCTTGATTTCCGCAAATGGATTTATTTTCCTTTTGAATGTGTTGGGATTTTTTTGACAGAATGTTTTCGAAACAAAAAAAGAAGCAAAACTACAAATAGTCAAAAAAAGTCCTACTATTTTGTGTATACGGCTTAGACCAAGGGCCGTCCTTTGGGTCTAAAACCCATATGCATCCTGTTTAATGTTTCTGCTATATGTGGAATAAAGTTTATAGGTTTATGAAGAGGAGATAAGTGCTGGACATAACTGCAGTTCGCAGGCTGCACAGTTCCTAAGCACCATGTCTCCACGGTTACAGACTACAAACAAATCTTGTGTAGTCTGATCCTTCAGTCATATGTTACTCAACTCCATCAGCCCCTTGTCTCTACAGACAGTAGATTAGAAAAGAAGGGGCATCTGCTCCGCTATACATGAGTATTGGAAGAATTATGTTAGATGATGAGCAGAATCTATAGATCATCACTGAACTGATTCAGTGTTTCACAGTTTGTCAATGATTCAAGAATTGTCTGTTTATTCTTCAGTGCTTTCAAAAGTTAAATTAATGATAGATACATAGCCAAAAGTATAACAAAGACTCAGAAACTTCTGAGTACATAAGTGTAATAAAGGTGGTTTCACATATCTGGATTGGCATGGTCTCAGTAGTGATATCCCCATCAATCACCAAGTTTTCCTTTATCCTGTGGGTAGGGAATAACTTGTGATCTTGATACAACCCCTTTAATTATCCCTTTACTTGGACATCGTCAGGTGTATGATGTCTATGCTACTGTATATCATCATGTGCAGTCTTCCTGTACTGTGACATCACTGCATACATTATCCCTGTACTGTGACATCACTGCATACATTATCCCTGTACTGTGACATCACCGTGTGTATTTTTCCCTCTACTGTGACATCACTGCACATGATTCCTGAGCTGTTACCTTATTAATAATACCTTTCCAGTGAGAATTGTATCTCTGCTGGGATAACATTCAGGTCCCACCCCAAATGCCTCCTCACTGTCCTCGGCCTCCTTAGGTTTAGGGTTCATTCACACTTGTGCTTGCTTCTGTTTTTGTTTCTACGGGACAAAGTAACGCGGTCTGCAACACTATTCATTCAATTAAAAACCCGACAATTTGTTTTCATTTTAATTCTGTTCCTCTGCTCCAAAAACAGGATAGAGAGAGAAGGAACGATGACGATAAGACATGACACAGTTATGAACCCATCCTTAAGCCTGTGTCATACGAGCATACCCATGCAACATGCAGTGAATAGAACCCATTTCAATGGGTTCAATCACATAAGCGTATTTTGCGTGCACATTTCGTTCGCGCAAAAAATACACAGCATGCTCCATTTTCCTGCGCATTTGCACATGAAAATAGCACACATTGAATTAAGTTAATTGTCTATCTCAATGAATGGGAGCATGGTTGGTTTTTTCGCATGCAATTGTGCATAGTCTGTGTCTGCTAAAACTACAGTAAAACACACACCTGCGCACAAATACACAACGCCAATCATGCAAATATGCGGTGCAAATGCACGCATTACGCCCACGTGACACTTGCCTTACTAAGGCTTTACCTCATGCTTTAGGGCACCTTCATATAATCTCTGCAGCATTTACGGCACAAGCCATATGGAGGGGATTTCAAAAACCTCCTTTACCCAAAGTGGAAATTTTCCACAAGAAGTCTCCAGCATTTTTGAAAAATGCTACAAATTTTAAATCTGCAACGTCTATTTATGCTGCGGTTTTATGTTGTGGATTTTAACCCTGGAAACACAAGGGGTTAAATCATGTAGCAGATCCGCAAATAAAACCACAGCCAAACCCGCACCATTTGGTTGTGGATCTGGTCACTTTGGTTTACGGTATAATTGCTGTTGTCCTACTGCTGCACCAAACCACCAGCTCTTCTGCCTTTCAATCTGAATTGTTGCATAAAGTTAGAGAACTTCTTTCTTCAGATCAGGACTGTAGGATTATTTCAGAATGACTTTAATGTGAGCTGCAGTTACAAGCGCCGGCCACTACACAGAGGTCAGAGCAGCAGCTTCAACTGTGTGTAGCAGCGCTGACAGCGGGTGCCCAATCAGCTCATTGGCTGATTCCTTAGCGGCAGGCCTCAACCAATCAACTATTCATGACCTACCCTAAGGAGTCCTTCCCTAGAAAACCCATTAAAATCTCTACCTACTATGAGCAGCCATAGATTTGAAACAAAATTTGTACTCTTTCCTGCCTTTAGTATTAATAAGGGCGGCTTCACACGGATATATTTGCATCCACAATAGGCAGAGAATAGAACCCATTAAAGTCAATGGGGTTGTTCACATTTCTGTGTTTTGTTGCACATAATATATTCGCACAAAAAAAAACAGAACATGTTCTATTTTTCTGTGCATTTGTTAACCAAAGGTCCCCATAGAAGTCAATGAGGGATGCGCCAAAAAGCCTCGTTCAGTGCATAAAAAAGGTGCACTGAGGGCGCACAAAAATACAAACATATTCAATCTGTCAACAAAGTAGCAAACCCACCCACTTTTGCCAACAACTTCAAGAAGAATTATAATTTGTGACTCCTTTAACTCCTTAAGGAGCAGATTGTTTTGGACCTAAAGGGCCAGACACTTTTTAGGGATTTTACCCATGTGGTGGTTTTACTGTCCTATCGTTTTCGAGTGCTATGTACCTGGGAAAGGAGAATACAGAAGCCATTAAAAACCACATTCTTTTCTCCTCTGGGTTCTCAGCTGTAACTAACAGCTGAGAACCCAACCTGCTTCTGCTTGATTGCAGGAGCAGAGGCTTTAATCCCGCGCTGCATTTTTTCTAGCGGCCAGGATTAAAACCCAGGACCAAGCATCGTAAATTTACCACGCTTGGTCCTTAAGCGGTTAAAAACGTGTGCAAACCTATTGATAAATTCTTGCTATTACCCCTAAGGGACTAGCGTAAGTATTCTGCCAGGACGCACTGCAAGACACGGAGCTATGGAGTGCTGCACCTAAATCCACAGACTTTGATGTGGAATTGCTGGCAGATTTAAGCCAATTTTTAGTTCTGCAGCAAAATCCACAGGAAGCCTGACGATTGCGGTGCGAAATTTACTGCAGCTTGCGGTGCGTCTTGTGGGCTAATTCTGTCCATGTGAAAGGTCCCTATGGGTGAATAAATTTGCACTTAGAGGCACCATATGGCAGTATATAAAGAACCTATGGGTCCAAATACAGATCTGTGGGGATGCCATATACCAAGTAAAGAGTTCATACACACTTCTCTGTTGTGTTTATGAGCCGCTAGTTTAAAGGGAACCTGTCAGCAGGTTGATGCTGCCTGAACTACGGGCAGCATGAACCCAGAACAGATCTGCAGAGTGACCTCACATAAGGGTTATTCTGAAATATACAAATACACACCAAGATAGGCTGTCATGTATTTTTTCACACGATTGCACATCACGTGAGAATATAGGCTCATGTGAATGTACCCACTGGAAACAATGGGCTCTATTAATTGCGAATTAGGTACGCAAAGTTTGTCCGTGTAATGCACTGCAGAAATATGCTTGTGTGAACGAGCCCTAAGGGTATGTACACACATAGCGTAAGTTTCTGCATTTACAGTCGTAGCCAAAAGCTTTGAGGCTAGCACAAATTTTGACAGAAAAACACCTTGCATTGGCCAGAAAACGCACGTTGGCAAGCGCAATATCTCACTCACCTGTATGCAGGTAGCCTTAGGCCGGCTGCACACGGGTGTGATGGGCGAAGCCCGTCACAGCCCCCCCCCCCAGAGACCCCATACTTACCAGCGGATCCGGCGTCCTGGGGCCCGCATGACACTTCAGCGTGACGCGCCGCAGCGTCATGTGACACGCCGGCCATGTCACAAGACACGCCCACAGCATCACATAATGCGGCCAGCCGTGTCATATGACGCGCCGGCCGCGTCATATGACGCGGCGGCGGTAGGCGGAGAGGCGATTTTACGCTATCTTCCGCTGTGCTACAGCGGAAGATAGCGTGAACGGACGGCTTCCATTGACTGCAATGGAAGCTGGCCGCGCATACACCCGCGGCAAATAGAGCATGCCGCGGGTGAGGACGGAAGATTTCACGGTGCGGAATTCCGCAATGGAATTCTGCACCGTGAGCATTGAGCTATTAGGTTCAATAGAACCTAATAGCTGTGGGCAATGCAGCGGATTTTATTACGCGGCGGAAATCCGTCCGTGGGAAGGAAGCCTTACAGTCAGATGTTTCTATAGCTTTTAAACGTTTATTGACAAATACATCAAGTTTAGGCAAGAACTCAATATTTACAGTGTTGACCCTTAGGCCTCAAGTCCACGGCATAAATCAATTTACAAAATCTGCGCGGGTCTCCCACGCATGCGATCCGCACCCATAGGGAATAATTGGGCACCCACACTGCGTCCATGCCGCGGACCACGGGAAAGCAGGAGATTTGTTGGCACGCAGTAGGGCGGCTGGAGGAGATTTCTCTCCTTGCTCTCCCCCGCCCCTCTCCATTCACTTAACACAGCAGCCATTCAGTACTGAAGGGCTGCTGTTTATACTAAACGATCATCATTCAGGATTTTATGCAGCTTAAACAATGAAAGAAGATCGTTAGTTGTAAACAGCAGTCGTTCAGTACTGAACGGCCGCTATGTTAAGTGAATGGAGAGGGACAGGGGAGGGTGAGGAGTGAAATCTCAACCAGCCGCCCGGCGCACTGCTGGCTATGTGCAGGGATGAGTGTCGGGCATCGTTTGCCCGATATTCATCCCGTGTAAATGGGGCTTAAGATCACTGAAATGATGTTAGCAGGTCATTTTGTGGCAGGGCTGGAATTCAGTGGAAATTGGGTTTTTTGTGATTAAGTTAATATTTATGGCAAGGAATGACTGCAATTTCTTATAATTCAAGTGCTCACTCTTCATGACAATCTAAAGTTACTGCAAATTGCTGCTATAAAAACGGTAGCAGAAAACTTTGTGAAAACCAAAATTTCTGTCAGTCTCCTAACTTTTGGCCATGACTATAAATCTGCCCAACTCCATTGTGAATTTTAGTGAGGATTTTCACTGTTAATTTCACTCAATGTATTCCAATAAATGAAATATGTGGTGAAATTGCGCCACTTTTCTGCAACAGGTAGAGCACGCTATAGATCCGAGAATGTGCAACATGACTAGATTCTGCTGGGAATTTCTCCTGATGGGAGTGAATACGGTCCGTTAAACCCAACTTACCGTATATACTAGAGTATTAGCCGACCCGAGTATAAGCCGAGTCAATAAGTTTTACCACAAAAAACTGGGAAAACTTATTGACTCGAGTATAAGCCGAGCTATACTCCAGTATATACTAGGTAAAAAAAAAACCTCCATACTCACCTCCCAGCCGGCATCTGTGTCCCCGGCGGTGCGGCAAGCTGCTTGAGACTTCTCCCCGCTGTCATCTCTCTGCTCGGCTTTGAATTCACCCGCCGTCAGTGCTGTGTAAGTAAGCGCTTTAATTGGATCGAGCGCCAGCCAATCACAGCAATTCAATGATGTCATTCACTGAAAGGCTGTGAATAATTGAGCACCAGCTGTGATTGGCTGGCGCTCGATCCAATCACAGCGCTTACTTACACAGCGCTGACGGCAGGGGAATTCAAAGGCGAGCAGGGAAATGGCAGCGGGGAGAAGTCTCAAGCAGCTTGCCGCACTGCCTGGGAGACCATCGCGCCGGGGACACAGACGCTGGCTGGGAGGTGAGTATTGTGGGGTGTTTTCTTATTTTTTTTGGGGGGGGGGTTACCTCACTCGAGTATACGCTGAGGGGACTGAAAAACTCGGCTTATACTCAAGTATATACGGTACATTGTTCTGTACCATCTTAAGCAGAATTTTGGTGAATATTCGCCAACAATTCTGCAGTGTGTGATCACACCCTTACATGCTTTACACTGCAGCTCTGCTTATCATAAATTCTGTATAACAGACTCTGTTTGCCATAAATACTGCTGATCTCTGAAGATTATAATCAATATTATTACTTTATCTCACCAGGCCGCCTGCACATGAGCGTTCCGGATTCCGCTAGCGGATTTTCACGCGCGTATGGTATCTAAATGTGCTTGCGGATAGGTGCGGATGCGTGAAAAATCACGCGCGGATATACGCAGATGTGTTGCGGAAAAAAACGCGCAGAAAAACCAGCAGCCGCCCCTTATTGTAAACCCAACCCCTAGAGAACTGCTCATTCCTTGGAAAACAGCTTAAAAACCAACACCCAGACTCCGTTTTGTCCCTCTTGCTTGTGCGAGCACCGTTAAATTATTCTGGCAACATGTTTTCACCCGGTGAGCAGATGTCTTTGTGGGCATGGTTGATCCATGTAATTTTTTTCGGGCGCTTCTCCAGCGTGACTTTATTTCAGTCACTGCAAAAAAATTCACAAGAGGAATTCATTACTACAGATTTTGCGTTCTTACATCCTGCATTGGCAAGAAATACTACCTATCTCCCTCTACACATTGCGGGTGTCTGCTGAACAAGGCTATTAACCCAATAATAGCACCAGTGGAAAATACAACTGTTCCCGCAAAAAACAAACAGGGAGGGCTTAGTAACTTGGGCGCATCCTGGCGGCTGATGCACCCGTCTTCCTGCACAAGACGGCCGCAATGCAGGATGGACGTCTTTCCACAGAGCTGGAGGAAAGAACACAAGTCCGGCAATGGAGCCGGTCATATGCTCTTTTCTGCCAGCGTTGCGGAGAGTCGTCCGTCCTGCAGTGTGACCGTTTTGGTATCGCTGCATCCGTAAAAGTCTGATCTATCAAAGTAATGTATGATTTACCCTGCACGGTGAATGTGGTAAAAAAAAATAAAGAATATACGCCCGAAATGCACTTTTTCGGTCACCCTATTTCCGAGAAAAAATGTAATAAAAGGCGATCAAAAAGTCAACTGTATGCGAAAATGGTACCAACAGAAACGTCAGGACATACCGCACAAAATGAGCCCTCACACAACTATGTCGCCAAAGAAATAAAAAAGTTATTGCACGCAGAAAATGGACACAGAAAATAATTTTAAAAAATTAAATATCTTAAGAAAAAAAATACAAGTACTACAGCAAAAAAAAATCCTATATAAGTTTGGTAACGTAGTAATCGTACTGACCCATAGAATAAAAATATCAGGTCGTTTTTGTTGCACTTTGCGCGCTGCAGAAACAGGACGCACCGAAAGATGGTGGAAATTCTTTTTTTTCCTCTCCGATTACAATTTTTAAAAGGTTTTTCAGTAAATTATATGGTACAATATATAGTGACATTGCAAAATACAACTCGTCCCGCAAAAAAAACAAGCCCTTATACAGCGACGTCGATGGATAAATAAAGGAACTACGATTTTTTTTAGCGAGTAGGGGGAAAAAAAGGGAAAAAGCAAAAAAGCTCCGTCACTAAGGGGTTAAAAGTGGGGATGGAAAAAGCACAAAAAAACAAAAGTAAAACTGCTTGGCCACTAAGGGGTTAAAATGAAAAAAAAAAGGGACATTTGACGCAATAGCGAATAATACTCACGCAAGTTCTTCTTTTCCGCTTCTATTGCGTTCGTCCAGGCATCCCCATAAACCTGAGCAGAGAGTTGAAGCCAGGATTGTTCCTTTTGATTCTTGTCTAGGTACTCTGGGGAGTTACTGTCCCATATGCTAGGGAAGTCCTGCATCATTGCGACAAGTTTGCCCATGTCGATCATTATTCGTTACGCCTGGTGGCTTGTGGCTGCAGGCTGGTGGCTGATGACTGGTGGCTGCAGGCTTGTGGCTTGTGGCTGCAGGCTGGTGGCTTGTGGCAGGCTGGTGGCTTGTGGCTGCAGGCTGGTGGCTGCTGGTTGCTGTCTGGTGGGTGAGGTGACTGGAAGGGCAGTGCTGCTGCTGAAATTTGCCTGTGAAGCTCTGTGCTGTGTGTTGGGACGCCTCCTACCATGCCTACTTCCTGTGGTCATAGCAACCAGTGACTCCATCCGCAGCTGCACTGCGGATGTACTGCGTGAAAAAACGCACCCATTCACTTGTAGGCCGCCTGCAGACGAGCGGGTCGGATCCGGCAGCGAGAATTCTCGCCACGGAACCCGACCCGAGAGCCTGCAGGGACGAGCGCGTACTCACCCGCGCCTGGCGGCCCCGGCTCTTTCATGTGCCGGCTGCCGCGCAGCCAGCGCATGCGCAGACCGGAGCCGGCGGCCGGGTGAGTGCGTGCCCCGCACAAAAATAGGACATGCCGCGGTTTGTTTGCTGTGCAAGATTTCGCACGGCCAAACCGCGGCCGTCTGCATAGGAGTGCGTATTGTAATGCACTCCTATGCAAACTTTCAGTGGCGGAAATCCCGCGGGAAATCCCACCGCGGGATTTCCGCCCATGTGCAGGCGGCCGTATTGGAAGCTTCACGCGCAGAATCCGACCCAAATTAGAACAGGTCGCAGATTTTTTCAAGCGCATGAAAAAACGCGATACAAATCCGTCCGTCTGGGGACAACTGCGGATCCTCATAGGAGTATATTGGCTGCGGTCTGGGGCGGACAATGTGCCTAAAATAACGCGCTAGAAATTCCGTTCGTGTGCAGGCACCCTTAGGCCGCCTGCAGACGAGCGGGTCGGATCTGGCAGCGAGAATTCTCGCCGCGGGACCTGACCCGAGAGCCTGCAGGGACGAGCGCGTACTCACCCGCGCCTGGCGGCCCCGGCTCTTTCATGTGCCGGCTGCTGCGCAGCCGGCGCATGCGCGGACCGGAGCCGGCGGCCGGGTGAGTGCGTGCCCCGCACAAAAATAGGACATGCTGCGGTTTGTTTGCCGCGCAAGCTTTCGCGCGGCCAAACCGCGGCCGTCTGCATAGGAGTGCGTATTGTAATGCACTCCTATGCAAACTTTCAGTGGCGGAAATCCCGCGGGAAATCCTGCCGCGGGATTTCCGCCCGTGTGCAGGCGGCCTTAGAGACATAAAGAATTGTCTTACTTATTACTAAAATAAATAAATACATGAATAAATAAAACAAATTGTACTTCAAAAATAGTAATGTCCAATACCAGAGCCAGGCTTTTCACACTTTGGCCACTTGGTGGCAGTATTCTATCAGTTTCTATACATCATCAAGCAAAAATTCATGGAGACCAATCTACTGAAAACATTCTTTATGATAGAATATCAAACAGTTCTTGGTAAATCAGTCATTCAGAGAACAATTTTCAGTTTTCTGTCTCAGGTAGTCGGTTCTTTGAAGCAGAATTCCCCCTCATCCGGATTTTTGCATCAATGCGTACAGTATACAAAAAAATGTTAAGTGTCTATTTACATGATATATTTTTGTTAGATATGTAGAAGACTTACACTGTAAAAATGAAGCTCAATAAGAACCAACAGCCAGTTAGTAGTGTTTAAAAGTTTGTGAACCTTTCAGAATTTTCCATATTTCTGCTTATATTTAACCTATATTTACATCAGATTTAAAAAACTGATAAAAAGAACCAAATCAAACAAATGAGTCAAAAATATTAGACTTGGTCATTTACTTATTGAGGAAAATGATCTAATATCATATTTCTGGGAGTGGCAAAAGTAAGTGAACCTCTGCTATCAGTGTCCAACTTGTGCAGCAATAACTGCATGTAAACATTCCCAATCATTGTTAATTAGTCCTGCACATTGGCTTGGATGAATTTTAGCCCATTCCTCCATCCAAAACAGCTTCATCTCTGTTATGTTGGTGGGTTGCCTCCCATGATCTGCTGGCTTCAGGTCCTTCCACAGCATTTCTATAGGATTAGGGTCAGGACATTGACTTTCATATTCCAAAACTTTAACTTCATCCTTCTTTAACCATTTGTTTGCAGAAGAACTTGTGTGCTTTGGGTTGTTGCCTTGATGTATTTTGAGATTTAGCTCACAGGCAGATGTTTTGACATTTCCTTTAGAATTTGCTGTTAAAATTCAGAATTCATTGTTCCATCAATGATGGCAAGTTGTCCTAGATGGCCGAGATGCAGCAAAACTGCCACAAACCAAGATACTACCACCACTGTGTTCACACGGTATTAGGTTTTTATGCTTTGTTTATATCTCCAAACATAACACTTCTCATTTAAGCCAAAAAGCTCTCTTTTAGTCTCATCCATCCACAAAACATGGTTCCAATAGCCTTCTGGCTTGTCCAGGTGATCTCTACCAAACTGCAGATGGGCAGCAATGTTCTTTTTGGAGAGCAGTGGCTTTCTTCTTGCAGTCTGGCCATGCGCACCATTGTTGTTCGGAGTCCTCCTGATGGTGAACTCATGAAAATTAACATTGGCTAATGTGAAAAACGCCTTGCTTAGAGGTTACCTTGGGTTCATTTGTGACCTCACAGGCTATTATATACCTTGCTCTTGGCATGATCTTAATTGTTTGACCATTCCTGGGGAGCGTAATAATGGTCTTAAATTTCTGTCATTTTATACAATCTGGTGGAGTCCAAACTCTTTAGAGATGGTTTTGTAACCTTTCCCAGTCTGATAAGCATCTACAAATTTTGATTTTCTTCAATAAATAAATGATCAAGTATAACATTTTGGACTTGTTTCATTTGGGTCTCTTTATCTACTTTTAGAAACTGTATGAAAATCCGATGTTATTTTAGGTCAAATATAAGCTAAAATATAGTAAATTCAGAAGGGTTCCCAAACTTTCAAGCACCACTGTAATGATAGTGAAATCCAGACATGCCAACTCTCCTAGAATGTCTGGGATGCTCCTGAAAAAAGAAGCGACCTCCTGGATTCCTGTCCGAATTATTGAGTTTACTGCACAATGTGTCCTGCTAAAGTACTCACGCCTCATTGTTCTTGCAGTCCTCTTGACTATAAGCTGCCACCGACCACTCCTGGATAGAAGGATATTGTTTTCAGGAACCGCCAAGAATGAAGAGGATTAGTTCTGGGTTTGATGAAGTGTGTCATGTGCCCTACCTATGGTTCAAGTGCCTTAACTTGGTGGCGCGCCCTTTATAAATGAGGGGGCATAGGTTAAAAAAATGTTAATATACCGCTTTATTAATTCTCTCGAATGTCACTTCTGAAACACTGGCAAGTATAGGAAGATAACAAAGTAATATTTAAGAATCTTTCTTGGCTCAGAATCAATATAATTAAAGATGGATGGTTGAACAATCATTCACAGGATGTGACTGCTATGCTAATTATGGATTTACAACTATATTTACAGATTTTCATTGTATTTATCTGGAAGAGTAATTGTCATCCAGAAACATGGAGACGCCTAATTGGTTATTAAAGGGATTTCCACCTAAATACACTGATCAAAAAAATGAAGGGAATACTTAGGCTGCTAATACACGAGTGCCATTAAAGCTCATGTAATAGCGCTAATTGCTGGGGTGCACCTGCAAATGCCAGGGAAACACAAGCGCCAGATAGGCGCTACTGCTCATGGAATACAACCTAAAGCATCAAAATATAACCCCAAGTTAACCTAATCTGTTCGATTAGAAATAAAGCGATTGTGAATCAGTTTTATGAGGTTTTTTTTGGAGTAAATGTATCTGACAACAAGGAAACAGCAAGACACCCCCAAAAAGGGAATGGTTTGGCAGGTGCTGACTGCAGATGGTTACTCACCTCCCGAGTCTTCTCTAGTTTGGCATTTTGCTAGTGTCCTTATCACTAGCGATACCTGCAACCCAATCACAGGTAGTCCTACCCCTCCAGGGTGGTACATCCATATGTGCCATCGCAGGAAAGTTTGCTGTGTCTTCAAGCATAATCTCAAGAGCATGGAGCCCATAGCAGGCCATTGGCCGTTACACACCCTGTCCACCTCTCCTCGTGTAAGGGTTAATGACCTACTATCTGGCATCATCCCAGAATCAGGACCGCTACCTGCCCCATAGTGCGAGGAGGAACTGGAGGAGCAGTGCCAGAACCCTACTGAATGACCTCCAGTGGGCAACTGGTTTGCGGGTTTCTGACCAAACTGTTAGAAACAGATTCCATGAGGGTTGCATGATGCCCAACAGCCCACAGTGGGACTGGTGATGCCAGCCCAGCATTGTGTGGCTCAATTAGCATTCTCCAGAATTGGCAGGTCCACAATTGGATTACAAATACTGACGAGGATACTACCTGGTGAAAGCAATGACATCTATGGGGGGACATGCTGGGATTTTCTTCTATTGGATTCCTCATAAATTAGGTCCTGTTCATAGTTTTGTTCCGTTTACTTGTAGTGTATGCTCCACATCTGTAGGGAGAACGCAGGCTACAATGGCATTGATTAAATGTATAAGTCATTCGTTTTTCAAGACAAATCCGTTAAACAGATCCCATTATAGCCCATAGGTGATGTATACCACTGGTAAGCACCGCTCACCAATAGGTTATACTGGGATGCATTTAGCAGATACGTCATGAAAAGCTTATAATGTACAGTACTGTGTAAAAGGTTTAGGCAGCTGTGGAAAAAACGCTGCAAAATAAGAATTCTTTGCAAAAACAGAAGCCATCTGACTCCAAATCTATTCTGCAGCCGGACAACGACTCAAACACACAGCCAATGTCATTAACAACTATCTCCACTGTAAAGAAGAACAAGGGGTCCTGGAAGTGATGATATGCCCCCCACAGAGCCCTGATCTTAACATTATTGAGTGTCTGGGATTACATGGAGAGATAGAAGGATTTGAGCAAGTCAACATCCACAGAAGATCTGTGGTTAGCTGCCCAAGAAGTTTGGAACAACCTCTCTACTGGGCTCCTTCGAAAACTGTGTGCAAGAAGAATTGATGTTGTTTTGAAGACAAAGGGCAGTCATACCAAATACTGATTTGATTCCCATCCCTCTTTTGTTCATTCACTTTGCATTTTGTTAAGTGACAAAAAAAACCAAACAACAAAACACTTCTATTTTTGAAAGCATGCTTGCTTTGCGGCATTTGTTCTACAGCTGCCTAAAACGTTTGTACAGTACTGTATATGGGTAACGGGTGCCAGTGACGAATTATATACAGCGGCATCTGTCACTCATAGGCTTGTGTCAAAAAATGTATTACTGCTCGGTCTACGATTTTTTCCATCACTTCACAGGATGGAATAGCATTTTTTTTTTTTTGCGATATACTGATATACACTCTTCTAGCCTCCTTCTACTAGACCCCTATAGACATGTTTAGCTCATTTATAGGATGCTTTCATGACGTACTGTACATACGACAAGGAACTATTATCATTTGGATTCCTGCAATCCAGCGAGAATCTGAATGATATAGTTCAGTGTAAATGCATGCATCAAAGTCATTGATTTCTCGTTCATCGTTCAGCTTCTGCATACAGGGATCGGCCACTGTAAACAGGCAGTTGTTCACTTATGGATGACTGCCTGTTTACTGTAATCAGAAGCAGGTGCTCCAGAACGATCCCGACCCGCCACCTCCATTCAGTCAATGATGCTCGTTCTTGCTACATTCACATGGGCAAGCCTGATATTGGGCTGAGAAACCCGACTCAATATCACGCTTGTCAACATGTGTTTTACCCACTGATGGGAAGCGGTTTTCATTTAAAAAAAAGTCTCACATTACTTAAGTGAAATTGCAATCCTCCAGGGCTTGTTCCACGCACGTCAGAGGATCGCAAGTGTTTCCCATTGATTTCAATGGGAAACATTACATCACACTCTCGTGCACATCCCACGGTCTGCAAGGTGTTTGACTGTCCCATTGAAAACAATGCATTCTGAGGAAACATGAAAAAATAGGACATGCAGCAATTATTTTTTTTTACTTCACAGCATAGGATGTAGCTCGTGTGAATATAGCTGAAGGCAGTGTTTTTCAACAGATTCTGCCAGGTTTTAGCAGCACGCATTATGCCAGCGTGACTGATAAGGAAAAAAGAATCATACTCTCCTAGCTAGTGAAGTCGCTGTCCCCGATGCCGCTGTTGGGACCATGTGAAACCGGCTGATTGCTCTGAATGGCTAGGCACCGCTGAGTGACAGCCAGCTGAGCCAATCAGAGCCAGCATTTGATGCATTCAATCACAACCATTCAATGAATGAATGGCTGTGATTGGGCGCATCCAGCGCTGGCTGTGATTGGCTGAGCGGACTGTCACTCAGCGGTGCTCAGCCAATCAGAGCAATCTCTCAGTTCCCCTGCTGGCTGACAAGGCCAGAGAGCGCCGCCGACGAGGATGTTGCATTTTCAGCCTTGTGTGAGCAGGCCCATTGAAATGAATGGGAGCGCTGTACAGTGTTTAGTGCTGTGCTGAAAAAGCAGCGCTAAACACTGTACAAAAATGCCTGTGTGAGGGAGGCCTAAGACAATGTTCATGCAATCGATTTCTCATGAGATAAACTCCAGTGTGCATTTTCCTTAGGATGTGCAGCAGAAACCCGAGGCGGACCCGTGGATCTGTAGTTTAACATGCCACTGACCCACATGTGGATTTGCCCTACTCAGTGCAGTTTTAATCTGGAATCCACCTCATTAAATGATAGGGTACTTTTTTCCCTACAGCACAGATTTTTATTGAAATCAATCGAGGTAAAGTATAGCGTGGATTCTGCATGAGATATAATTCATGTGAACATAGACTGGTTACGTTGGAAGGTACCTCCAGGATCATCGGGTCCAACCCCCTGCTCAGTGCAGGATTCACTAAATCATCCCAGATAGATATTTGTCCAGCCTCTGTTTGAAGACTTCCATTGAAGGAGAAATCACCACCTTCCATGGCAACCTGTTCCACTCATTAATCACCCTCACTGTCTACTATGTAATCTGTCTCCTCCCTTTCAATTTTATCCTAAGCATAAACAAAAAAAAGTGACCATAAATTGACATGTTGCATAAATAAAATCTGCCCATTTACACAATGAAGGGATAAGATTTAAATCTCATCTCCTCTGGCTAATATACGCAAAAAAGGCTGAATGCATACGGGTGGAAATTCTGCAGTGAGATTTCACGTGGAATTTCTGCCATTGCACATTGCCATAGGATTGCTTTGGTTTATGCAATCCTATGCAGACAGCCGCGATTTTGATCGCAGATAACAAAATCTCGGCGTGACCAAGTTCAGTGTGAGCCTCCCACTGCCGCATCATCGCTGATGCGCCGGCTCTGCACTGCGCATATGCGGCTGTGTGAAGACGCTGGACAGGTAAGCCGGGGTCACAGCAGGAGCACAAGGTTGTATCCCGCTGTGAGAATCTCGCAGTCGGAATTGGACCCGGACGTCTGCATTCACCCTAAGGAAGATGGAACAATACCTCTACAGCGCCACCTCTTGGATGGCAGCATTCCTGCAAATCAATATCTGACCCTTTATATAGGTCTAGGCAAAAAAATGATTGGGAATTGAAAACCAAGCCAGATTCCATACACGGACAGCTGTTTCGGGGTGTTTGCCCCTCATCAGCGTTCAGTAGGATTCTGGTTTGGCTAGCGAGAGGCCTGTGATGCGGGTCGGGAGGGGTAGTCATACACAGGCCGCTGTAGAATAGGACCGCTGCCCCATCTTCCCACTATTTGTAGGATATCCGTTGAATTGTATCAAGGCAAAGAATTCCATTTAAAAAAAAATTGAAACTGTATTAGCGGCAACTTGTTTAGTAAACTGGGAACGTGATGCGAGCAGACATCGCCTCCTCACACATACACACAATTTCATTTCAAATAACAGCAAAATAAATCTCCGAGCATTGTTTCAATTTGCATACGTTAACAGGCTGGGCTTTAATAGCGCATTTTGCTTTTTTTATAGCTGAATTTGGCTTTCTTTTATTCCCTCGGGGTTCTTTACTCATAAGGTGCTTGATAACTAAAAAGCTATTATTATTTTTATAATATACTGCTGTCACGAGTGATTTAACTCTGCAGAGAGACATAAACATTCCCATTAAACATGTTGTTTTCTGACTGGCAGGATTGGTTAATTCCTTCTGGCGGTGACTTGTTAGAAGTAGAGAATGCTGGGACTCGGAGCCACTACTTGTATGACTAGATATTAAAAGGCACTTTATGACTGCAGTCTTTGTAGGCAATGGCTTGTAAAAGGGAGACAACTGCCTGACATCACACCGCACTGGTGTGCTAAATCCGTTAGTGTCACCGAGGACGGAATCAAACTAATTTATCATAAATGATGCAAAAACAGAGGAATCAGTCGTATGAAAGTTGTCTAAAAGGAAATCTGGATTTATTGCCCACCTTGTATTATACTGTCATATATATATCTCCATCATCAGGATCAGTTGGTGTCGGCTATGCGGGATACCCGCCGATCAGCTGATTGAAGTGACAGCGGTCAATCAGCACAGCCCTTTCAGGAGGCGGGGATTTTTAAATCCCTTCCTGCTAAAAAGTGCTGGACAGCAGTGCAGGGGAGCCAGCCAGGGGATGCGCTTGAGCGGCAGAGAGGGATGATTTTTCAGGGAAGGGCTTCTATTTCAAGCCCCTCCCTGAAAATAATGCTGCGGGGGATTGCCACAAACCTACTGCTTTCAATGGGGCCAGCAGCAGCGCCGACCCCATTGAAAGCAATATGTGATAGCATCCTGGACTTCTGCCACAGCTGTGGCAGAGGATTCCTTCATCCCCCACGGTCCCCGCAGGGATGAAGGAAACTCTTACCACAGCTGTCATGGCTGTGGCAGAAGTCGGCAATATACTCCTATGTTTTCAATGGGGCTAGCGCTGCTGCTGCTGGCCCCATTGAAAACACTGGTGATACTGCAGCGTTTTTATTGCGCTCTGAGACGAGTGTTTTCACTCGCTCTCGCAGTGCAGGAAAAAGAAACTGCCAGTGGGTGTGAGCCCTAAAGTGATTTAGAAAAAGCCTTCTTATGGTGGGAGCATATTGGGCTGTGTTAAAGACATATTTATTTTCTTTAAAGTGGTTGCGCTCTGAAAAATACATATTTCAAATTACATCCAGCTCAAAATTTTAACAATTTTTTATATTTGCAGATATTCTAGGACTGAGGTTAGATTAGCACCACCTGCTGTTTCTATTCTATGTCCACCTCAGCACTTTGTTCCTTCTGCTGCGTCTTGTTCATCTCCCTGCTCCATGGCATAGAAGCAAGCCTGAGCAGATGTGGTGAGCATCTTGGAACATTTACTTAGGGAGACCGGACAGATGCAGAAATTCTCTTCCACATAATCAGCAGGTGGCGCTGTATGCATTATAAGGATTAGGCCTTAGGCTGTGTTCACATCTCCGCCGGTAGTCCCATGCACAGAGCCTTCGCTGCGGATCCACCTCTCCGGCGGTAGCCCCATGCACAGAGCCTTTGCTACAGATCCACCTCTCTGCCGGTAGCCCCGTGCACAGAGCCTTCGCTGCGGATCCACCTCTCCGCCGGTAGCCCCATGCACAGAGCCTTTGCTACAGATCCACCTCTCTGCCGGTAGCCCCATGCACAGGGCCTTCGCTGCAGATCCACCTCTCCGCTGGTAGCCCTGTGCACAGAGCCTTCGCTGCAGATCCACCTCTCTGCCGGTAGCCCCATGCACAGGGCGTCCGCTGCAGATCCAGCATACAATTGTTTTGTCCTAGCATTGCTTAGCAGTGGATCAATGAAGAACAGCATGCAAACAGATATTCTCCATGTGCGCTTTTTCTTTTGCGCATGCATGGACTTGTATAGGTGTCTGTCATCCAAGCAGCGGGACCAGAATACAACATGCAAGTTATTTTTAGAATCAGTTAAAAAAAAAAAAAATTTCATCTGTATAGCCTCATAGCCCATAATGGGCCAATGTGCTGTCCGTGCAGTCAGGCGCACATGTATGTCGTCAGCCCATGTGAATAAGCCCTAAGGTCAGTAAGAGTCATGGGCTCCATCTAGACTGCTAGAGAAACCACGGCACGGTTTATTTCAGGTAAACCGATGGACACCATGACAGAAAGCAGACGGAACCCCATTATAGTCTACAATCTGTTTTCAATAGGACCGCTCACACCGGCACAGACATCCGCTCTATCGCAGCGTTTTTTGAACGGTGCATATTCTATTTTTGGCCATTTCAGGGTTTTTTAACGCTGCACGTCGCCCATTGAAATCAATGGGCAGTTTTCAGCACTGCTGAAAACGCGGCAGAACTTGGTGCCGCGTTTTTGACAACACTAAATACCCTAGCTGTAATACCTGGAGAAAAAAAAGTAATACTGCCCTCGCGGACGTCATCCGGGTCCCTGCTGCTGCTTTCCGCCATTCCTGCAGGCTTGCTTGCAGTTGTCAGCGCTGACGGAGTATCTCCTGCTAGTAACAGGGATTGAAAACCCAGTCTTCAGCAAGAGATTGCTGATTTGGATGAGCCAGCACTTAATGCACCAATCACAGGCATTCCATGAATGCTGAAACCGCAGTAAACGCAGCGTTAAAAAATGCTGCATTTTTGTAAACGCCTGTGAGAGGGAGGCCCTAGTCTGCTGCCATAGTCATGACCTGATTATAACAGTCTAGTAGTAAAGGAGTATTCTGGCGAACCACAGTGGAAGTTATATTCTTCAGGATGATACTATGTACATTTACATTATGTTAAAACCTATTTTACAAGGCTGCAGCGATATTGCTTTATCTGCAGTCTCTCCCGCTTAGTTCTCCATTGGTATCCAACGGTTATGTCCTGTATGCTCCGCTGTTTACTGGTCGAGCATGCTCAGTGCCGACACATTCTGTATAGTCAGGAATGTACACTCAGTAATTGTGAGTGGGGCATTGTGGGAGATGTAGTTTTTACACTCTCCAGTAGCCATTTTTAAACAGCAAGGTGGTAATGTGAAGGAGCCTGGAAAGCAGCGGAGACGCCGGTCAGCAAAAAAAAAAGTTACTGGAGTTCAGTTGGCAGATTTAGTTGGATATTTTGAAAAATGGCAATTAGTGGGAACATTAGGGAAAGTTTTAAAATGTTGCCCAGTCTCCAGCATTCCCCTTTAAGCCCACAACTGGAAACAATGGGAGAGACTAATGAACCTGTTTAAAAGGAAAACTGTCTGTTGCCCACAGCAACCAATCTTGGCGCACCTTTGAAAATGAAAGCTGTGATGGGTTGCTTTGGGCAACAGTTTTTCATATAGCCAGTTTTTACATTTGTACAGGGAGATTCTCTCACTAGAAAACCCAAACATTCCTCCATGACTTTGTAATTTGGCCGAATCCCTGTGAAAATTGACGGACAAATGAAGATTATGGAGCAGATTTATGAAAACTGTAAAAGAAAATGGTCTTTGTTACCCACAGCAACCAATCACAGAGCAGCTTCCATTGTTCAAAACCACTATGATGAATAAAAGCTGTGCTGTGATTGGTTGCCATAAGCAACAGTTTACCTTTTAGATATTTTCATAAACCTCCCCCTATGGCTATCGACACCCCTTAATGCAGTGGACGTACCGGTGATGGCGAGATGCTTGTTGGTGGCTTTGTACCGCACTTGTCTCGTATTTTTATATCTTGTGCGTTTGGCGAAAAGAAAACTGCAGCATTGCTCTAGATTTGGGATCGTAGTAGATCTATATCTACATATTTTTTTTTTTTTTTTTTTAGAGAATTCCATGGAAAATTGCTTGGGGGAAAAAAAAACAAAAACACACCAAAATATAGAGCATAGTAAGATTTGCAAAAAAACATCAAAAACACAAAACATATCAGAAGTATGTAGGGATGCAAAAATTAGACACAATTTGTACTCCATTTCGTAATTTCCTATTGACCTCCATCTAAGCATCTGAACGTAGCTTTTTTTTTTGATGCAAAAAGCCAGCAAAAAAAAAAAAAAAAGGCTTTTTTTCCCCCAGATGGACTATTTATTAACCCTTTTCCCCTTTGAGCCAAAGTCAGAACTAGCTTCAAGAGTTCTGAGAAGTATAAAGACCGACCTTACACTTCTCCTTCCCGCAGGATCCACTTCTGGCTTCAGCTTCAAAAAACTGCAGTGGATTTTTCCCCCAAAAAAATGCTATGTGTAAAACCAGCAGGATTATGAAAAAAACCAAAAACATTGCTCATCCCCAGCTCAGCTCCATTTGTCACCACTAGGTGGTATTAGAAGATCACTCACAATACCTGGGATTTCAATGGGAGAGTAAAATATGTGGTTTATAGCAATTACCAGAACATTCTGTTTGATTTAAAGTGCCGCCTGTCATCGGTGTACATAACGCGGCGCGAGGAGGAACCCGCGTAATAAAGAAAAAAAAAAGGACTGCTAATTTTTAGTATGTCAGTTTATTACTCTTGGAGTTAAAAGCCAACTCTACCCTAATGCATCATTTTACTATTAGTTAGCGGTGTAACACGGACTTACCCGCCGATCATAAGATCCATTCCACTTCTCCCGGCACGGGAGTGTATTAAGTAATTACCGCCTTGATCCTATTAGTAGCAGGATTCTAATTAAAGCGCACATTCTGTTTTACGACTCTTCGAACGGAGAACGACATACTGTACACCATATTATCCTCCTCATCTCCACGGACCCGGAGAATGACTGACTGCATAGAGATTGCTGCAAACCTACAGAGCAGCAAATACATCCGTCAGCGGTCGTCCGCACAGAAGCATTGCGTCTACTTCTGGATGCACCTGTCGGTAATGAAGGCAGCAGATGAGGAAACTACGGAGCACCTTAAGGGCTTCTTCGCCTGGCCAACATATGCTGCCCCCCTGATGCATTGGCTTACAATGCATCAGTGCACAGGGGTGTATTTCCGTGGCATAAAAGCGCCCAACCGGGCGCTTTCACGCCGGTGGCGGCAGCTGCATAGATTCCTATGGGAGCCTACGCTAGCTGCCGAAGAAGGGAGGTGGAAGGGAGCTTAGCAGTGTGACTGCTAAACTTCCTTCTCTTCTCCGCGCCTTGCTGCTGCTTGCAACGGAGAGGGCAGGGGCTTAGGTCCACCCCTGTCCCGCCTCCTCCTAGTGTTAACGGCTGGAGGTGAGGAGAGAGGAGGTGAGCCGGCGAGGGGGGGGGGGGAGGAAAAGGGGAATGTCTCCCCAGGCCACGCAGCATTGTTTGCTGTTCAGTTTTTACGGCACCAACGGGCGCACATAAAATGCCTACAGCTGTGTAAATGGGCCCTCAGGGTGTATTTACATAGGTGATTTTCACGTGCGATTTCTGTATGCTGCGAGATGCACAGAAATAGCGCGTGAAGAGAACCCATTATTGTAAATGGGTGTATTTGTGTATATGGGTGAAATTGCAGCCCGTCCTATGATTGTATGATTCTACTCAGGAATAGTTGATTATTTCCTATGGAAGGCAAAAGAAAAAAAAAATGCATTGCATTCCCATGTAAATGTGATTTTCATGTAAGTAGGAGTTTCTATTTTTACTATTGAAACAACATGGCATTTCTACAGGTGTGGGGGAAAAAAAAACAACGCACGTGCAGCGATACTATGTGTTGTTCTCGCAAAAAGCAGCACACTCACAAGAAAAAACTGCATGTTTAAGAGTGCGTTATCAGTCCGAGCTTCTTGGGGCGATATCGCACTCGCCTGTGTAACTAGTCTTAAAAGGAGCATTCACACCACAATATTTTTATGCCCAGTATTGAAGGCAGAGCGAGACGGCGGCCGTCCAGCCGGGGCGCAAGAGGCAGAGCGAGACGGCGGCCGTCCAGCCGGGGCGCAAGAGGCAGAGCGAGACGGCGGCCGTCCAGCCGGGGCGCAAGAGGCAGAGCGAGACGGCGGCCGTCCAGCCGGGGCGCAAGAGGCAGAGCGAGACGGCGGCCGTCCAGCCGGGGCGCAAAAGGCCGAGCGAGACGACGGCGGTCCAGCCGGGGCGCAAGAGGCAGAGCGAGACGGCGGCCGTCCAGCCGGGGCGCAAAAGGCCGAGCGAGACGGCGGCGGTCCAGCCGGGGCGCAAAAGGCCGAGCGAGACGGCGGCGGTCCAGCCGGGGCGCAAAAGGCCGAGCGAGACGGCGGCGGTCCAGCCGGGGCGCAAAAGGCCGAGCGAGACGGCGGCCGTCAGTTGGGGCGCAACAGGCAGAGCGAGACCGAGGCAGTCAGCCGCTGCAAAAAAGAGAGATATGTCTACAGCTAGTGCAACAGAGGGAGCGAGACAGAGAGGCTGACAGCTAATGCAAGAGAGAGACAGAGAGGCTGACCACAGGTAGTGCAAGAGACAGAGAAGCCAACAGCCAGACACAGAGGCCCACAATGAAAAAAAAAAAACACTAAAATAAAAAGATAAATATTTTATTGCACATAAAAAACACAATTAATGAACGGCACTTCTTGTCAGTGGTAAAAATGTCACACAAAAGTCAAGAGAAAACGTCCCCCGTATGCAGAGCAGCAGAGGAAGAGTTGTATGCCGCTCACACGTGCGCTCGACAATGGGTTTTGGCACAGCTGGTGTCAACATTGGCAATAATACATGTGCTTTCTTTTTTTTAGGCACATCAATACTGGTTTACATATTTCATGGAAAAGGAACCCGCGTCTCTAAAAACAGAAATGGAAGGAGCAATTAAAAGCAAAGAAAAAAGTCCCGGTTTTATTTTTTGCCCCCGGTAATGGGTGAACATTGTTCAGATGCCAGGTTGAAATTTCCCTGATATTCTCTTGTTCTTCAGCTTCCAGAATAAGAGAGCCAAGAGCCCGTAGTTGCCAGATCCCAATGGGGTTTGGCTTCTTACACTAGTCTTTCCTTCCACCCGCTGAAATGGAATTGTGCAGCTGCTTGTGTGATTGTTGAGAAAAACCCACACCCACAGGCTAAAAATTCTCTATTACCCAGTCAGCTTCTGTCAGCTACTTGGCAAGAGATATGGAAGTTGGATGTATTTAAAGCAAAGCAATCTGAAAGGTGCACTCGCCTGTGTGCTCTTCTTTATCTGCGAGACGCCAGGACTCCTCCGCTTTGCCCTCCAGTGTTGCTATGCCTTGGCTACATCAAGTCATGTCCATATATCAAGTCCACGGGACACAAAAAGTGAGCACACTTGATAGTAGAAACCGGGGGCTCTTTACATCTCCATACATATACGAGACCACCTACACAGGCACATAGCATAAATAACATCCCCCCCCCCCCCCCCCCCCAACCCTGAGTTTATGGACATGCCTTGATGGACAATATAGGATGGCAAATGCAAAAAGGGACGATTGCAGAAAAAGAAATACAAGAAAGTGCAGAATGGCGTCCAATTTCTGGTGCCGTACGTACGCCCAGCAGACTATGTGAACACTAACCCCTACAAGTCCAGTGTGGCACTAAGCCGGTTTATTTCGGCATACACTCGCTTCTTCCAGGCAGCTGTGATCATACATACAAGTCTCTAGTCCAGTGTTAGATCACAGCTCTTCCTCTGCCGCCGCCGATGAGTAACCTGCATAAGGCATCAGTGGCTTCTCCCCATGGCGGCTCTGGGTTTGACACGTTTGTGACCTTGTGCGGCTGTTTGTAGTGGTTTTCGGTCTGATTATTTTATCGTTCCTAAGTCACCTTAACCGTGGACGATCCGTGTAAGGACTCCATGATGGCAGTAAAGCGATTGCACAGGTCATACGGGGAGTGAGGGCGTATCTTAGGTGGCTCCTTTAGGACGATGGCGTCGCTGGAACAGTCCAGAAGCCGCGGGAGAAACTGTCCAAGTTTCTGCTGTAGATTATCTGCCACAACAAGAAAGTAACCAGTCATGTAGTTATAGACATCCTTTAATAAGGCTTATTTTATGGCACATATGTGCTTTTAATATGGCGCATCAATCACTGGAAGGAGCCAACATGTGATCCCTTCTCAGTGCATACCATTGGCCAACAGGGCTAAAGTGCCCAAAGATAACAGGAATTTTCAGCTCAGCACTCAGAGGCCCAAGTAGTGGGTGCAGCTGTATCCACGAAATCATCTTTGTGTGGCTATTTCATAGAGACCCTGTCTAGTCCAGTGACAAATATACTAGGATGTGGAGACGCAGTTGAGTAAGGGTGGTTTCACTTCTGCGTAGGGGGTTCCGCTTTCCAGCTCCATTCGGGGAGCAGGAAAGGGGAATCCTCGTGGCTGAACAGCTCTGTCTTTGGACGAAACCGAACAGTGCTGGGCGGATTCCATTAACTATAATGGGGTTCATTCAGTTCCCGCCCAGCTGCCCGGTTCTTGGACAGAAGAAATATAGTGCTGCATGTAGCGCTTTTTTCCCAGCAATTGAGCCGGGATCCTCCGACCCGACGTTCCAACACAGATGTGAAACCAGCCTTCGTGCACATCCAGTAAATTAAAAAACAAAAAAACAAAAAAACCAACTACATACATTATATATATTACACACACACACACACACACACACACACACACACACACACACACACACACACACACACACAACGGTGCTCTTAGATCCTCATGTACAGAACCTTTGTGAAGTCTTTCCCTTCAAAGCTCATCCCACTTCTGCTGCAGAACTCTCCTCCTTCCCAACTCACTAACTAAAAATTGATACAATTATCTATGTTCCAAATACTACATAATGGAGCTGAAGTCTGATACCAGTCACTAAAATCGTGCTCCCAGAGAGAGCCTGCCTTAGTGAATCAGCGCCGATGCTGCTGTGATCACAGGAATTGGTTTGTAGAAAGAACTTTTATACTGACAGACTGACTAAAATAAATACATTTAAAAAAAAAAAGCCTGATTGCACTTTCACAGGCAGGGTAACTGTGCGCACACTTTTCAGATGGCCATTACAGAGTCCCATGAGTGGTGAAGGTTGCGACATCTGCCGCAGATGGCGGGAGCTGTGATCACCAGGGGTGGGAGGTAAGAGTCAGTGACAGCTGCCCAACAATGACATTACGTTAGAAGAGCTATTTACATTCTCTATTTTCCCAATTCTGGACACAAACAGCTCGTTATTCCTGGTTTGGGTTAAAAAAAAAAAAAAAAGTGATTGAGGATATCTCTCTCACACTCAGCAAGTATGAAGTAAATCACCCCCTCCTACGCTGCCAAGTGAATGAATTTAATAAACTACTACTTATTTTTAATTCTACATTAAGGCAACTGAATTTATACACAGAGGTGCAAATTCTAAGAGGTCTTTAATTGGATCACCGGAGGTGCGGTTTAAAAAATACAAAGAAAATTATTCAGGAGAAAACACTTGAATAATCATCGCACTTTGAGGCAGTTTGTATTAATAGGATAAACTAGAAAAAGTGCAAATCACTTCATTTATTGAAAAGATTTTCATTCTGAAAAATCCCTCTAAGTGCTGCCCACTAGAGGTCGGCTTTCCTTCTAATTTGCTGTCCACTTTTGCTGTCAAGTGAAATCCGCCTCTACTAACAGAGATTAACAAGATAGAACACAAGAAGTGGAGGAGTGTGATAACTTGTGCTACTCTGTGAAGTTTATAGACAGCAGAGGGGAGGGGGGAGAACGACTCATAAAGATGTGCTGCTATACAGAACTAAAAATTATAGATGCAGCCTGCAGAAAGAACGATGCAAGCTACTAGTCATATAATGACCTGGAGTAGTGCTACTTCTCATGAACACACAGCAGCAGCTTATTCTGAAAAGACACCTGAAAGTGCATGTACGCTTTAAGGACTCATTGCTACACTAATGGGACTACTGGGCTTATTTCACCCTGCAAATGATCTCAAACCCTGGGTTGCTCAATGACCACAGTAAAGCAAGCAGTCCAACTGTATGAAACGTGCAAGAACATTTCTCCTCAACGGTCAAGTATCCAGACTAGAGCACCGCTGACTGTTCAGAATGACATTCTATAGAGGCTCAATTTGAACTTGAAGATGTACCTACAGAAATGACCAATTTTTGCCTGTAATTGGAGTCAACCAGAAGAGATGTTTTTGAGATGCTGCTTGTTCTAAAATAACATATTTCTACTTAAAAGATTAAAAGTGATTTAGCTGCGGTGATGGGCCATAAACATGCAGGTGTACCTGGGTGGATTGCGTAGGGGCGCTGTGAACGTGGCTGGCATAGTACAACAATAAAATAATACATATGAATTCTTCACTGTCTAATAAGTACTGCTCAGTGCTAATTTGTATCCTACCCAGCGTGCCTGAGACTCTTATGTCTGGAATTCATTGCCGGCAGAGACAGATTTCTGACAGCCCATTAATCTCGCTTCGCACGGGCTTGGAGGGACAATGTGTATTCTAATGTGCCATAAACTGAAATCGTTATGCTTTAATCTTCCTTAGGAAGAGAGGAGTGGGGGCCGTCAGTCAATAAATATGCAGGGATGTTAAAAGTGACACGGGTTATTACTGCGTCAACCGCTCGTGCAGCTTAAAAAGGGGGTGATGGTGGAGAGGAATGAAGCTGCGTGAAAGTCAAATAAGCAAAGGTCAAAGTTTTGTCTCCGCTAGCTCGTTATTCCGAGGCTGGTGTCTTGGATTTGAAACAGAACAGGCAAACTATAGATCGTATACGGTACCTTCTATTACCTGGTAAGCCCTGAACCGACTGTCCCTTCCACACTCTGGTACACTTCTAGACGAGGGTGGCATGGGAAGAAAACTAACGAAATAATCTACTGCACCTCTATTTAGGATTAAGGGGGTTATCCTAAAAGCAACACCAGGATAGGTGAAAAATGTCTGATTGTTGGGAGCCTAGTCGTTGATCACAAGAGAAGGGGGTCCCGTGTCTCTCCTTTGAATTAAGTGGTGGTCCATGAGGCTGACTGAGATAGTAGAGTACATGGCTACTGCCTTCAGCTGCCTTTCTCAGTCCCATCAATTTTGAACGGAGCAGCAGAGTCCATGCTTGACATCCATTTCATTCAAGCAGGGGACACAGGACCCTAATCTTATGATTTGTGTAGACCCCATACTTAGCACACTATACTGGTTTTCAGTAGGAGGTTGCCTTCATGAACTTTAATTAGGGCTATGAGCTCCTGACAAAGGTCATATATACACAGCAGGTATGCTTAGTGTAGGGATTAAAGGGATAATCTGGGCTCTTTTGATTTGATGCCCTATCCTCTAAGTAGTGCAGCGGGTCAGACATTGTCATCCACAGGCAGAGGAGGAAGTGGCAGCGCCATGCGGTTATTCGACTTCCTGCTCTTGATACTGGCACAATTTCCTGGGCAGGAAGTGGAACAGTATGGCGCTCCCACTTCCCCCTCTGCTGATGACGATGTCCTGCCCGCTGCACTGGGCAGCAGGCAGGCGATCAGTTGATGGATGGAGGTCAAGAGCGGCAGTCCCCGTTCATCAACTACTGATTGCCTGTCCATAGGATTGGTCATCAGTTGAAAAGAGCCCAGACTACCCCATTAAGGGGCAATGCATGACCTGGGGATATGACCTTCTGTCATATAGTACCTTCTGTCCCAGCTCGATGTATACGGCTACCTACATGGGAAGCGCAATAATGGGATGAGAAACTCAGCTTGATATCACGCTTGCCAGTGTGCAAAATCCATAATCCCTCACTTTAGTAAAGTAGCGATCCTCCGGCGCGGCTTTCAACTGCGTCGGAGGATCGGCAAGTGTTTCCCATTGTTTTAATGGGAAGCCTCGCATCGCACTCACATGCACATCGCCTGCCGTGTTTACCGTCCCATTGAAAACAATGGGCAACACGTTCCGAGGAATGCTAAAAAGGTAAGACATGCAGTGTTTTTCTTTTTTCCTGCACCGCGATGCGGGCAAACATTGCTCATGTATAGTACTCCATTCAAAGGAATGGGGTTCACACTCATGCGAGGTCTGTGCGTCTAGCAGCGTACAAGTTTCTCGGCCGTGTGAAACTTCATTCTTAATATTCCAAATTCAGCGCCATCATAGGATCCCACTGAGAATTAGCACTCATGACGAGATCCATACTAACTACGCTAACGATTATGTATTTTGGACTGACACGGTATGGCGATTTGCTAGGACAAGAATTAAATTAGCCATCATCCTATTTTGGGCAATAGGGAAGGAATGGCGGTGACAATCCTTGATTACCAAGATATATTCTTAAAAGGTTACAAATTCCATTTTTGAGTGAACTGAAAAAAGTATATAAAAAAAGAATTGCAAGCAGCACATGGAAAAAGAAGCAGAAAACAGCACATTAGGATATGATGAATCCACTGTCTCTGCGGCACACGACTATCTCATGACTATGCAGCAATAAATGTGCTCGTAGGTCTGAATGACTGATGGTGTTCCTGCCTTCCGCTGCGTCGCTCACATACTGGTTCTTGGATCAGTCAATCTAAACCTTAAGTGACCTCAGAGCTGTGAGAGAATACTAATGAGAAGGAAGTGACAGCATGTGACGAGGACCTGTTCAGAAATGGGAGCCTGGGGCGAGAGTGACAGGCAATTTAAAGGGAGGAGAAACCTGAACAAAACCAAGCTGCCAACTGGTAAGGGGTCGGGCATTTCTATGCAACTTGTGCTTCACCGAGTTACCTTACAGGACAGCAACCTGCTGGGGATTTGCCTCGATTCTGCCATAACCATTCATGCCCAGGTTGTCCCAGCATGCACGTCTATCTCAGAAAAGGGGCAACCATATCAATTTAGAGGAAATCAGATCTATGTAAACATTAAAGGGGTTGTCTCGCGAAAGCAAGTGGGGTTCAGCACTTCTGTATGGCCATATTAATGCACTTTGTAATGTACATCGTGCATTAAATATGAGCCATACAGAACTTACCTTCCCTGCGCTGGCGTCCCCGTCTCCATGGCTCCGTCTAACTTCAGCGTCTAATCGCCCGATTAGACGCGCTTGCGCAGAAGGGTCTTCTGCCTTCGGCTCGGTCTGGCACAAGCGGCGTTCTGGCTCCGCCCCCTTCCATGCGTCATCGCGTAGCTCCGCCTCGTCACGTGTGCCGATTCCAGCCTCCTGATTGGCTGGAATCGGCACACGTGACGGGGCGGAGCTACACGATGACGCGTACAAGGGGGCGGAGCCAGAACACCGCTGCTGCCGGACAGACCTGAAGGCAGAAGACCCTTCTGCGCAAGCGCGTCTAATCGGGAGATTAGACGCTGAAGTTAGACGGAGCCATGGAGACGGGGACGCCAGCGCAGGGAAGGTAAGTTCTGTATGGCTCATATTTAATGCACGATGTATATTACAAAGTGCATTAATATGGCCATACAGAAGTGTATAACCCCACTTGCTTTCGCGAGACAACCCCTTTAACAAAGAAAATAAATATCCTAGCACTTCCTCCCTTTATCTCCTGCTTTCCTGTAACCCTTTACACTCCAATTTGTATTCACGTTTTCCTAGGGGGCTTACTCTCTTTCTGCTGTTATACAACGGCACTATATGCTGGCTAAAGCCAGTACTGCACGAGGTGACACATTGGATAGGCTCAGACAGCAGAGAGGCTGGCAATATACAGTAAGAGAACCCTGATGGACGTCTTCCAACATCGGGGCTGTACAGCCTTAAACCATAATGTCTTTAGATGTCAGACAGTGGATTGGGGAGGGTTAATCCTATTTTACATCACATTACAATTAAAACTGAGAAATATATAAAGGAATCTCCTGTATGCGATTAGGGAGCTCAGCCATGCCCCTCCTCCTCCCTCCCAGTGAGACAACCGGCTGCAGCAGGATCCTCGATCCTCCGCCCCAGTGAGACAGCCGGCTGCAGCAGGATCCTCGATCTTCTGCCCCAGCGAGACAGCCGGCTGCAGCAGGATCCTGCCCCCTCCACCCTGTCTGCATCGTTAAAATAAGCAAAAAAGTGAACGAATCGTTCAGTCTAAACGCCGACCAAAAATCCTGCACTTTTCTTTCACCGTTCAGTTTCTGTAGAACTAACATCGTTGGCTCATTCACTTGTTGCTCCATAGAAAACCCTCCCTGCTCAGTGTTGTACATAGGAGTGTGAAACGCTGAACGAGAAGTCAATGATGATCCGCCTGCCTAAACAGGCTGCACACTTGTGAACGAGTTAGCGGTGACGTCACTCGCTTGAATATACCGCCCCCTTCAGACTTGTGCAGTACATGCATGCAGAACACCAAGCTAAATGTGTATATCATTTCACAGCTTTTAGTCATTAGGAGAATGACCGCTACAGATGAGAACTAGGGAATTCACCATCTATATCTTGGCCAAGGTATGAGCACCAGCGACTCCGCATTTCCTCAATAGCAGCTAGGTCTTCCTCGGAGATCTTGTTGAAGATGAGATGCATACAAGGGATGATCAGATCATTCATTATGGTGATTCCTTCGGAGATCTGCTCCTCTACACGACTCTCAAACATCTTGGCAGCCATTTCATTTAAGTCCTTTCAGAGAGGAAGGAAAAAACAGCAGTAAAACTTTAGTCCTAGCCCCTGTTCACCAACCTCTTCCTGCCGCAGCCCTTTTTTGGTTTTCAGTTCCCACTTTCAAAAACTCCATAATTTTGTTGTGAAAATTTCCAGCGACCTAAATCTCCACGAGGGCATGGTTTCTGCAGAAAAGGTATTTATATGGTACATTAAGCAGTACCACTCAAAGTACTGGAAAACAATTGAGGTGAAATGGTAAAAAAATGGTAAAATGCCATGATTTGGGGTGTGGTGGTGGTGGGTTTGTTTTACGTGTGGTAATAATGACATGTTTTCTGTATTCTGTGAGTCAGTATAATTAGGACTATACCAAATCAGGTTTTCTTTAGTACGACATTAACAAAACAAAAAAAAAAAGTATAAAAAAATAAATAAAAAAATTGTTTTGTAGACATGTTTTAACCCTTTGCCCAACAAAATTTTTTTTGACCTCTTGAACAAGAGTGGAGGTGGTAGTGGTGGAGATGTTTATGGAGGTGGTGGAGGCCCAGTGATTAGCACTGCTGACCAGCAGTGTGGGGGTCCCAGGTTCAAATCCCCAGCAAGGTCAGAATCAAACCTAGTCAGCCATTTGGCAGGTCAGGGTCGTCCTGCACTGAGACTATTTCTACAGGAAGCAGACCGTTATGTTGCCACTGCAGTGGTAAGGTTTGGTATTACATGCAAAGTCTCCATTTACTTCAGTGTCTGCAAAACAAGGCCTGGCCACCGCACTGAGAACAGAGCTGTTTACTTCCTGCAGAAATCAGCCCCGTGCATGAGTGTAGATGATCACTGAACCACACTCCTCAACTAATGATGGCTCTTGCTGCAAATACACCACGAATGGTTTACAACTAGACAACCCCTCTAAGCTCTACAATATGCAGGGCTTAATGGGAGACAATCCATGGCAGGCACTGGGGCCTTCACAAGGTCCCAGGCTGCCAAGGTAAATGAATGGCAGCCCATGATTTCATCATGAATAGGCCATTCGTGTGACAGAGGGAGTCCCCTTCCTTTGTTGGGTCATTTAAATGCAACTGTCAGTAGTAACAGCAGCATCTAGAGGGTTAAACATTGATTGTTGGGATCAATATGGATATCAGAGGAGAAAAACCCACTCATGGCTCTTGTAGGAGCTAGAACAGAGAAACCACTATGTACTACGCAACCAGATATATTTATCTGGAAGACGCTGCTTCTGATAGGATAACACCCCCTTTTAAAAGGAGCTGTCCAAGCGGATTATTTTTTTTACATTATTTTGAGCCTTTTAGAAAAAAATAAATAAAGTAATGCACCCCACTGATCATCTGCCGCTCCTTCCCAGGTCCTCCCAGCAGTCATCAAAAAGCACTAGGAAGTAGAGACTGGCGAGGGACTTGAAAAACGTCCGAATGGGAGAGATAGGGGGAGCGGTAAGGTAAGTACGGTGGATCATTCTTCACTATTTTGGCTGGATCTTCCCTTTTAAGGATCGTGGCGAAACAAGACACAAACAACAAGACAAAGTTGTGTAATACATACCAGCAAGCACTTCCGTCTGTACAGCTCTAGCAGCTTCTCTTCCACCCCACGATTGGTTCCTATGCTCAGAAGGGCGCTGTTGCTTTGATAAGCATACACCAAGTACGTGAGGGCTTCCTGACATCTGACATGAAGAGGAGATCTGGTTATTGCTGCTGTGATAGTAGATTTCCAGCTACTGCGACTTCTAACCAGGAGTCTATGTGGGAGCATGCAGCCTTGGACACTGTTTAACCCTTCGGTGCAGTCTTACAAACTTTAAACAGCTCCCTTCACAGGACTTAAATTTAGTAATTGACCCCCCTTTCCCCCATTTCCACATGAAGAAGAGTGGGAGGCCCCTATATCCAAGTCTTTTATATACAGCGATTTACTCACCCCAGCCACTGATTATTACGATTCTGCCTCGGAGTCGAGGCGCCCTGGAGAAGTGTTATTGTGCAATGTGGCGTGCAAAGCAACTAGAAGCAATAGGAGATTAGTGGCGGCCATCCAGACAGCACCGGAATAACAGCGTACTTAGGGCTGCGTATGCGAACACTTTTTAGGCAGCAGAGCTTTGGGGATTAGACAGCCGTCTGAACTGCTGGAGGAAACGACCTTTCACTAATCACCTGAACGAACGTTCGCAAGAATGTTCTTTCTGGAGTATTTCCCAGTGTAAACGAGGCAACAAACGTGTAAATGGGATGTGCTGCCGACCATGCGCCTTAACAACTGTATTATCCGTCGCTAGTCCTGCGAGCCCCGCTACAGTACTATGAGATGTCAGACATCTACAATTACTGAGGAAATACAGAAGAAAGATCATAAATGCACCGAGCTCTCCGGAGCGGCTGCGGCACTCAGCTGACTTCTCAAAAGATAAAAGCACATCAAAAAGCAACACCTAAAAGTCAGGAAGCAAACAGGAACCCTATAGTTTAAGATAGGAACAAACAGGGTCCCAATAGCACAAATCAGCAGGATATAACTAGCAAAGTGTTCCGGCCATTGAATCGTGACATCTGATAGAACCGGTGACGGGGAGCGAGCGCACCAGGGCTTCCTGCAGACCAGCTCTTTTTGGCGTTGAGAAAAAAAAAAAAGTGGGGGGAAAAAAAAGCAAGAAAAATTGCAAGCATTTTTAATTCATGAGGCTTGTGTTTTTTTTCTTGGTCTCACAGGTTTTTAGTCTATATTATATCCTATGGGGAAAGCCAAAGAAAAGCCAGACTTGTGGCATTTATTTTTTGTCACTTTTGGCGCATTGGGTAAAATGACTTCTTGTTATTTCAAAATTGTAGCATGCAAAAAAAATATAAAAATCATCAAGTCACTCACTTTCCGTTCTGGTACAACTCCAGCCCGGTCAGCAGGTAAACAGACACCTTACGAAACTGACCGTAATCATCATGCCACTTCTGTATCAGGAGGGAGGAGAAAAAAAATAAATCTAAAAATGACATTTTAGATAGTGTGGAAACATTCAAAACCGTAAGGGATGTAAGCCGACCCTACTGTCATGTTTAACCCCTTAAAGAGCAGCTGTACTTTCAACTAACTTTTGACGTCAAAAGTATTGATCAGTGTGGGTGCAGCTGATCGCTAGAACGATGGGGGCTACAGCGCTCAGCCAAGCATTGTGTGCCCCCTCGACAGTCTTTGCTGCTTTTTGGGCAGCTGGAGACAGTAGCTTTCCATGGCCTCCATGCGAGCTGTCCTCAGCTGTGAGGAGCCATAAAAAGCAGTAGAGACAGCCGAGGGGGCACAGCACTCGAGTGAGCGCTGAAGGCCCCTCATTTCTAGCGATCAGCAGGGGTCTCGGTAGCAGGACCCCCCCTCATCAATAACTTTTAACACGTCTCTATGACACGTCAAACGCTAGTTAAATGTTCAGCTTCTCTTTAACCCACTAATGACGCCAATATGTTTTTACTAATCTCACTAATGGACTTTAAACCTGTAAATAGATCTTTTTAAAAGGTAATGGTTTGGCTGACTGACAGCCAGGCTCTGGCTCTAACTTGCCAGGAGCAGAGAAACCTCAGTGTCTGGCAGTTTAACCCCCAACATGCCACAGTCAAGAGCAACTGCAGCATGTAAGCAGATGACAAGGGAGGGGGCTTCTTCCTTCATCCACTGGCACCCTGCATTGTGACTGCAAAGTACCAATAGGTTACCATAGCAGCGGGAAGCCTGAGAAAGGCCTTCATGTCTGCCATGTAACTCAGCCTATTAGACCCCGCCTCTGGCAGATTCGAATAAGCTGCTTTCATTTGCTTAGTAGAATGCACTACATAAGTAATGCAGTTTACTATCCTAGCGATCAAATCATCGCATCTTCAGGTCTCCTTGGGGGACTAAAACATAAAGTTCAATAAAAGTTTAAAAAAACAAAAAAAATCCAGTTAAACAAAAAAAAAAAAAACAAAAAACAATTTTCCTACAAAAACCCTCTAAAAAGAAAAAAAAACAAAAAAAACCTTCCCATATCTGTAATAGAGAAAATAAAAACAATGCTCTATATGGAGGCCATGTTCAGCTGCCGAAAAAAGCAGAAAATAGCTGATGGAGCAAGAGCACTCCAAAGTACAGGTACTCGTTAAATGAGAATCTACAAAACACAACAGTATTTTAAGAAACCTAACCTCATAATCTTTCATATCCATGTCATTTGGCCCGATGTCCTTTAGTTTCGCTCGAGCCACCTTCATAATACTTATCGATCTGGAAAAGCAAAACAAAATAGTGACACCGATGCTGAATGTGTAATTGCAGCCGGTCTATGGCTTTATAATACGAGGCCCTAAAAAGGAAATCTGGGCCATTTCATGTATCGCTGACCCCAAAGGTTGGGCATCAGTAATGTAACATTAACTCTTGTGACAACTTCCATTTGGATAGGGGATAAATAACAACCCTTGTTCCTCACCGCTCATCATAGCTGAGATTTCTATCGGCAAACTGCTCCAACAAGGTCCTTTCTATCACACGTTCGGGGGCTTTGTTCTGGAAGAAGTAGACCAAGACGTGCTGCAGACGAGGGTCGTTGGACTGAGACGGCTGCTCCTTGGAAAGCTGGTAGAGTCGGGAGTACTCCTCTCGGAAGGCCTACAGAGATGTTAGAAGGTGGTTCATTATAGGAACTGGAATAGCGCCTAAGTATTAATATTTGTTGGTTTTAGGTAAGGGGGGGGGGGGGGGTGTTGGAGAAAATCACATTTGTAAACCCATAAACATGAGTGACACCCTTTACATAGAGCTACCAAAAAGATGGTCAGAGTCTTCCTAAACGTTGTAATTACAAACCCGCACACACACTGTACCATCTCACCCCGGGCTTTCCAGTATTTCTAGGCCGACTAGTCATTTAAGTCTCTACAGAGAAGTTGCCAATGGTACTGCAGCCCCGGGTCTGACACACTGCCTCCAAGGATACACTATACAATGGTTTCGATAGGTTGCCAACAATGGGTGCCAACAAGGTTCAGATCTGGGTACAATGGCCACTGAACTTGGGGATCCAGCTCACAAGAGATGCTGATTAAAATCCACATCTTAATTGGAACAAATTAGGCGACCCACATACACAACGCGTTTCAGATACAATAATATGCGTCCCCAATCACCGCATAGGTTTTTAATGGCTTTCAATAAAGATATGACTTTTAAACCCCCATCTCTTGTGAGCTGGATCACCAAATCCATTTTGGTGTGCATTTTAGTACATACTTGCACGTTTCTGTCCCTCTGTTGCTCCTCCTGGAAAATTATAAATAATTTGAAATCTGGGTGTTCTCATTTACCTCGTCCATAGGTGGTCAGTAGGTTGGCACCAAGACTGTGTAGGGACACGCCTCAATGACACCCCATGTCGATTGATTCATCATTTTCCAGGAGAAATTCTACTTCTCTACCCCATTAATTTCCATCATTTCTACAGTCCTATTCATTACAATCTGTCTGTCCCCTGCCGTAACGACCTGCTGTGGCCAAACTAACAAAAAGAAGCTACTTTTTTTTTAACAAGTGAACGGAGAAATATAATTGATGGTCTTCTATTCAGCGTTTCTCTTCATTCTAGTGCATTAATATGGATTACACACAATGGCGCACTCCGGGCGGACGCTATCTAGTAAAACGTCTCATGAACAATACCAGTAACTAACCAGCTTCTAATCCCACAATGGATTTCATCAAGTCCTCTTCCCCACTGTCCACAAACGAGTGGCGTGACGCATTAATAGAAGAGGTGCAGCGGGCGGCACGTGATCCCAGGACTGCGCACTTCAGTGTCTTTAGCTTCGAGGTGTAGCTACTTAATTACCAGGAGCCGGGAATGAATATGTCTGTTTGAAAACGGATTTTGAACCTCAAAGTGAAAGCTTCTTTGAAAAAAAAAATAAAAAAAAGACGCTACAGACATCATCTGCTACCTTTTCAGCACTGAAAACCAATTTACGTCAAGCGCAGGATGATTCTGCATGGTACAGCCTAAAATTATCTTGTTGGAACCCAAGCGGCTCTCTGCATATGCATGTGGTGACAAAAATAGATGTTCCACAAGCTCCAAAACAAATTTGCATGTTTTTGCAGATGGAACAATAGTGGCGCTGACAGAGCTGTTCACAGAACAAGAGCAGCTAAAAATTCCAAGCAAATGTAATCGCTTAAAGGTGGCATGAAGCCCACACATGTGCCAGTCTCCAAAGCCCCACTCTCTACCACCCTCCGCAAGCTGAAAACTTACAAAGTGCCCCCCTTCCTCCGCACATCTCGGCAGTTTCTGGGGTCGGGCTGCTCTGTACAACCACTGCTGGACTAAACGTCTCCCTAATTGCCATTCCTGCTCCATCCCATCCTTCCCATCTTAAAAAGGTTTTTTTTTGTCTTCTGATCCGATCTTCTTCTTGCTACAAATCATACAGCGCTCATACTTATTACAGTCATCTGAATGCAGCTCAAAAGCAAAAACAGATCTAGTTAACCCTTTAAGGACCACACACTGTAAATTTACAGCACTTGGTCCGGGGCTTTAATCCTGTCTGATGGCAAAAATATGGAGGATTAAAGCTCCTGCAATGTAGCAGGTTGGGTCCTCGGCTGTACGTGATAGCCGAGGACCCAAAGAAGGCAGGAGGAGTTTTTTCACCGCTTCTGCACCCTCTTTTGCAGAATACACTCCATGAGCGTTATTTAGTTAAATAGAGAAAGCGGAAGTGTCATTTCCGCTATTTGACCAGGTGATCACGTGATCGGCGGGTGCCCCCTGCTACGGCAGGGCTGCAGGGTCCTGCCAGACCCAGATAAACTCTATTAGTGCCTACTGCTACCATAGGAAAGAAGAATGTTTTCCCGTGTAACTGTAGCTCCTATGGATGGCCCAGCTACAATAGAAAAGTGTCAAGTTAAAAAAAATAAGAAGATAGCATGAATGCTGTCGTGGAGGACATAGATATAAAAAAAGTCACAAAAATAAGATTATCAATCTTGATGTTCGCCATCCAGAGACAGGTGGGACCAATGCTGCAGGCCCCTCTGTCTCAACTGTTTTACTTGGCTGAAGAACATTTGGTCTCAAGAGACCCATTAAGTTTACTGCCTTTGACACCCACCGACCATCGCCGCAGTTTGCAGTGGTTTTGTGGACAACGAAAGTGGACTATGGAGTGGAACAGGGTTGTCTTCAGCAACAAATCCAGGTTTAATTTGCGCTCTGGGATTAGCGAGCTCTACCTTTTTAATGTTGGTCAGGGCAGGTCCTCAGTCTACAGTGGTGTTTCCCATCCTCTAGTCCTCCAACAGGTCATGATTTGAGGATATCCTATATAGGAGGGCACCTGTAGCATTGTCTGAAGCATCTGTGCAATACTAAGGAAATCCTGAAAACATGTCATGTTGGGGAGGAGGGAGGCGAAAGTAAGGACTGGAGCTTGGGAAATACTCATCGATAGCCATGTCCTTAGTAAGAGAAGGAGCGCACATTTAAATTGGAGACTAATAGCTCTTGTCTTTAGAGCGGTTTCCTGCTCTACGGCTGGAGTCCGAGGAACCTCCAATGCCAGCTGCTTAACCTTGTACCATGACTGCAGTATGATCAAGAGGGGACTCGCCCCTTTGATTGGGTCACTGGATTCTCTGGTGACCCATCACTGACAGGAGAACCACTGTGCATTCAGCTATGGGGACATAGATGTAAGAAAACAACCCATTGCTAAAAGCAACTAGAACCGTGGTCACATGGGCCCTGTAATCAGAGACTAGACAAATTATATATCAAAACGTCAGAAGCAGAATGAGGAACCCATTCCTGTACTTCGCTTTTTCAATTGGCATATTTACACTAAAATAAACACCAAATGATTTTTAAGCATTTTACCCCCAGTAAAACTAAAAACGGGGGGGGGGGGGGAACCTGGTGAAAAAGAATGAATATATATTTTATAATTATCATAATATATATAAAAAAATTACACACACACACACACACACACACACACACACACACACACACACACACACACACACACACACACACGCCCTGTGTGTCACAGAAAAAAAGAAAAAAAAGGCAGCAAAAAAATTTTGGCTGCTGAAGAAAATAAGATAGGGCCACATAGATAAAGTCCCTAAAAAGCATCTGGTCCTTTTGGAACAAAACACCCTGGCCATTAAGGGGTTAAGGCAGTTTTCCTGAAGGATTAATTTTGCACATCGCTTATATATAAAGAGTTAATGAAATTAAACTTCCCCAGCTCAGCCTCTGGATGGTGTTCTGCTGCTGCAAATGAGATGAAATTCAGACAGCGGCCACTTCAGATGATACACTCGCCATTTAGGGAAAAAAATGTAGTTAAGTCACCGATAGGTGGCGCTGTAGCAGACCAAGTCTATTGTGACAGATCTGCATCAGTGTCAGATCTGAAAGGCAGCAAAACTGACTCGCAGAAGCGGTTTTGGAGAGCATTGTTGAAAACCAAGGGGGACTTAGTGAAAACGTGCAATGCGATTTGCATAATTACAGCGTAACTTATTGTCAACTTTTTAACAAATTTTTTTTTCCCCCAAAAAGGGCGAGCGCATCGTGGCTGTTGTCAGAATTTCATCTAATTTGGAGCAGCAGAGCGTTCTCCAGAGGCCTCTGAGCTGGATAAGTTTAATTTCATTAACCCTGTACTTACCCTTTTTAGGTCTGTCCCGCAATCCACAGTAGCTCGTTGGCTACTGTCAATGTCATACCTAATAGTTCATGCTGCCGGATTCTGCTTTATAGATGGGCATGTAGATCCATACTCGTCAACCCGTAGAACCTCATTTCGGATTGAGCTTTGCTAAAAGTTCGGTTCAGTAAAAACCTAAACTGAGCTTTTAGCCAAGTTCTACTGGTTCGGTTCGCTCATCACTAGTCCTGAAAGCAGAGTGTTACCCTGTGGTTTTATGGCTCTCACACAGTGTTATACACCAGTTTTAGGGTTTTGGTGATCTTCTGGTTCGGTTCAAACTAATTCAGACTTGAATCTCACCAATTCCGGACATTATTCCGTGGTCTGCAGGACCACCACTAAGCACCCATTTTGAAACAATATTTATATATGCCCCGCCTCTTTACGGTCTACTTTGTGCGATTATCCCACCATCATCAGCACTGTTGATATGCAGGTACATGACGATTATTCCCATCCAATTCAGGGTACTGTTCAGTAACGGTTCCAGCACCTGCTGAGATACATCTAATAGGTTCTCTAACGTAAAGGGGTTTGCACAAGTCACATATTTCCTTTAACAAGGGCCACTCAAGGGAAAATTTCCATCATTTCCCCAGGGTGCAATTATGATACAGCGCCTAGTAGGGGAGATAATGTACTTACCAACTGCCACGTTCATGAGATATCGGCTCTACTCTGGTCCCCCCATGTCCTATGTGACCCGCGCTAAATCCCACAGCAGACCGGAAGTTGCCATTTATTCCTGTGAGACTCACATTGCGGCTCTTGTATGAATAGAGAAAGTGACTACCGGTCACTCAGCCATGGCCGTCGGATTTAACTAGTCCCAGTGAAGGCCATGTAGGATGGCGGGGGGGCAGGAGCGGAGCAGATATTTTACCAGTACAACATCTGCCCTAGTATGCACTGTATGGCAATTACACCCCATCTAAACAATTCAAGGGGTATTCTGATTACACAAAGTTGCTGTCAAATGAACACTAATCAAATATTTTGCAATGTGGGTCTGAATGTGCATGCTGTCTCCAGTAGAGATGAATGGGAGAACACATGCGCCAACTTCACCGGGACACATCGCAGGAAAGGGGCAGCCGGCGAGTACGAAACACAGCTCCCCGTTCCCTCACCTTAGAACCCCGTAAGGTAGTCTATGGGGCTCAAAAGCTGATGACCGGTTTCCTTTACGATTCAAATACTGTTTGTTGAAATATGTCCTCTATAAAATGGGCCAAAGGACAGACATTTCCCCACAGCGCTGTGCATCTTCTTGCTTTGGTCTTCTGCACTGAAGCCGCGATGCAGCGCCAGATCCGTCAGGTATAATGGGGCCCCACATGCTGTACTATTCCTCCCAACATATGTGGCAAAACTGCCAACGGAGGCTCCAAGCACGTCTTTGGGGGTACTATGTTCAAACGTCTCGTCATATTTGGTTGAGAGGGTTGAGAGATACTGATATAGCTTTTTTTTTTTTCCCATCTAAATAAAACCAGATATTGGTACATATTTTTTTGTGCATTTCTAATCTATTTTTATTGACGATTAATTATTGTGGGACATTGGAAAAACATCAGCAAAACATTTTAAAAATATGCTTAATATAAAAACTTGATTAAAATTTTTTTTTTAAAAAAAAAAGGTTAATTTGTTTTCATAAATCTTCCCTTTAACCCCTTGAGTGGCAGGTTTCCTACCACCCTGTCGTGCCCACCAGGGCAGGTTTTTTAAAATGGTCTAATCATTGAATTTCAACTAATTTTGCAGTTGCGTCTCAAGAGCCATAACTTTTTCATTTTTCCATTGACATGGCCATATAAGGGCTTGTTTTTTGCGGGACAAGTTGTGATTTTTTTTAAACAAGGGGGAGGAAAAAAAGAAATGGGGAAAAAAGAAAAGGGGCCATGTCATTAAGGGGTTAAATAATGTATTAACTTCCTTCTCTGGGTCATTACGACGCATGGATACCACATGTGTGATTGTATTTTTGATTTTTTTACAAAGTAAAGGGAGAAAAGTGTTTTTATTTTTTTTATAATTTTTTTTTTTGTTCCTTTAGGGGACTTCCACAGGGACCCATCAGGACCCCCTGATCACATTCCAGGGGTCCGATGGTGACAGCCCTTTACATGCTGCAGTGACAGCCATTTACATGCTGCAGTCACAGACTGCAGCATGTAAAGGGTTAACACAGCAGAGATTGGAGGTTTTCTCTGATCTCTGCTGTAAGAGCTAGTACCTAGCTGTCCTCTGACAGCCAAGCACCAAGCTCTCCCTGCCACAGAGACCATCGGCTTGCTTCTGACAAGCCGATGGTCTCTATGGCAACCTATAAACAAAGCAGGAGGTTGCCAGCATATCGGCAATATCTTCTGCTGGTTTTTCAAAGCCCTTGCTTTGTTCTCTGTGGGTCTGTGCAGGCAGAGCACAATGTAACAGCTTGTGGCACTGTGCTCTGCAGCTCCCATAGTGATACATAGCCCGGAAATCTTCCCGGCTCTGTCGCTATGAGCAGTGGAGCTCGTCCTGGAAAATTTCCGGGCGTGCCACTCAAGGGGTTAATCTTCAATCCTGTTTACCAGGCCTTCAACGCAGAATGTGGACCAACAAAAAGGATCCAACGTGACCGACTTTTCAGGTAAACTGTTGAGTATCAGACGATGCAAATTGAGCGTTTATGCGAAAACCATGCCCAGAAGTGAAGTTCGGGCAGCTTTACCTCCTACAATCAAACACTATGGGGGGAAAACCGTGCCACTTTTTATAGTAAGAGACCTGCTGACTATGAGCAAGTGGTTCTAATAATGCAATAAGTAATGAAGACTGCCCGCATAGCCTACACCCCCGAAACCCGAAATCTGCAGGGTCTCAATGTTAGTCACCATTAGCTTATCATTTTGGCCAGTCGCTATTTTCTGCTTTTGTAATTCCTCCTGTTTAATCTGCTCTTTCATTGTTCAGTTGGCACATCCACAATATGACTGGCCAAGTATGCAAATGTAATGAAGGCAATGTCCTGGAGCCCGGAAAGAAGATGACTGGTGCTACCACTGCGTTATGGAGAATGGGAACAACCTTCCTGTCTTACACACAGCCAACACATTGTTCCTCGCCAACACAATCCTCGCTTTATGTGCGAATGCCTGGTGTTTGCTTCATACAGATCAATAATCTAAAGCATCCAAGTACGTCCACCGAACCGTACCTGACACCAGCCGTAACACATCAGGGCTGTTTCCCCGACTCCCAAAAGTTTAGACTCCATCAAATCAGCAATATGAGGATACGTACAGTGCAAGTACATGAATTAGACCCGTGACCCAAGAGTGCAGCATAAAACCACGTAAGCACGTTTTCCGTGGATCAGTTGCACTGTGAATCTACATTTTAATTAGGAAATTGAGCAATTTGAATGACTTCCAACGAGCCATGGTCATCGGGGGAAGACTGGCCGGGGCCAGGATTTAATACATTGCCAACTTTTCTTGGGTTCTCTTGTACAATGGTCTGGAGAGAATACAGAGAATAGTCTGATCAAGAAAAAACATCCAGCGAAAGGGGATCAAATGGATGGAAACAACTCGTCATCGAAAGGGGGCAGATGATGTCAAGTATTGTTTTGACAAAATAGGTGGTGAAGAGTCAAGTAAACTGCAGCCAAATACAACGCTGGGGATCCAACACCACACGCCTGAATGCCCAGATACAATGCTGGGGATCCAACACCACACGCCTGAATGCCCAGATACAACGCTGGGGATCCAACACCACACGCCTGAATGCCCAGATACAACGCTGGGGATCCAACACCACACGCCTGAATGCCCAGATACAACGCTGGGGATCCAACACCACACGCCTGAATGCCCAGATACAACGCTGGGGATCCAACACCACACGCCTGAATGCCCAGATACAACGCTGGGGATCCAACACCACACGCCTGAATGCCCAGATACAACGCTGGGGATCCAACACCACACGCCTGAATGCCCAGATACAACGCTGGGGATCCAACACCACACGCCTGAATGCCCAGATACAACGCTGGGGATCCAACACCACACGCCTGAATGCCCAGATACAAAGCTGGGGATCCAACACCACACGCCTGAATGCCCAGATACAAAGCTGGGGATCCAACACCACACGCCTGAATGCCCAGATACAACGCTGGGGATCCAACACCACACGCCTGAATGCCCAGATACAAAGCTGGGGATCCAACACCACACGCCTGAATGCCCAGATACAAAGCTGGGGATCCAAGCAACACGCCTGAATGCCCAGATACAAAGCTGGGGATCCAACGCAACACGCCTGAATGCCCAGATACAACGCTGGGGATCCAACGCAACACGCCTGAATGCCCAGATACAACGCTGGGGATCCAAGCAACACGCCTGAATGCCCAGATACAACGCTGGGGATCCAACGCAACACGCCTGAATGCCCAGATACAACGCTGGGGATCCAAGCAACACGCCTGAATGCCCAGATACAACGCTGGGGATCCAAGCAACACGCCTGAATGCCCAGATACAACGCTGGGGATCCAAGCAACACGCCTGAATGCCCAGATACAACGCTGGGGATCCAGGCAACACGCCTGAATGCCCAGATACAACGCTGGGGATCCAAGCAACACGCCTGAATGCCCAGATACAACGCTGGGGATCCAAGCAACACGCCTGAATGCCCAGATACAACGCTGGGGATCCAAGCAACACGCCTGAATGCCCAGATACAACGCTGGGGATCCAAGCAACACGCCTGAATGCCCAGATACAACGCTGGGGATCCAAGCAACACGCCTGAATGCCCAGATACAACGCTGGGGATCCAAGCAACACGCCTGAATGCCCAGATACAACGCTGGGGATCCAAGCAACACGTCTGAATGCCCAGATACAACGCTGGGGATCCAACCAACACGTCTGAATGCCCAAATGCAACGCTGGGGATCCAACCAACATGTCTGAATGCCCAACTCGCCGTTCCTTAGCATAGATAGACTATAGCAGCAGATGACCAGTACCAGATCTATTACTGTCTAAGGAAAACAGAAAGGTGAGACCCCAGTGGGCAAGAGCGCGCAAAAATTGTATCACTGAGTAATGAAAAACCATCGGCTGGTCAGATGACTTCAGATTTCTGTTGCAGCATCCTGATGGGAGGTCAGAATTTGGCGCGTGAATGTATGAATTCTGTCGGCTGTTCCGAGTACGTCAGCACCTCCATCTGATCTGTGACAACTACAAGAAGCTTCCCTGTCCGCAAGGGCCAATATTCCTACATAGTGCAATCTATGCCGCAATGAGTTTCTGCAGCTCTGAAGGCCAAAGGAGGTCCAACTTTCTGCTAAATGGGGGTCCCATTAAAAAAAAAAGCAAAAAAAAAAAAAAGCCATACAGTATAGATTAGATATTAATTGGGCTTGACAAACTAGGCAAGATTTATCAAAACTAATGTAGGAGATAAACTGACGTGCTATTAGCAACCCACCATATCTCACCCTTCAGAATGCTTACCCAGAGGAAACTACTCCATTATTTCCCCATTCAATAATTGTGATAAATCTTCCCCTAGAACTAGTCACAGCACTAATAAAAAGATAGCTGTCCAATCCAAGATTCAATGTTGTTAGTATTCACAGCAATGTCCAAAATGTGAGCGTCCAGGTTGTTAGTACACAGCAAAACCTTAAGATACCTTAACAAGCCCTGCTTCAGGTCCGTCACGCTCAAAGACCTGGCGGGCCTTCAGTATGGCCAGGATGACACCTTGCATCGCAGGGCACAGCATGGTCTATCACAGCAGGCGGACGAATGGAGGGAGAAAATAAAATACATGAGAAGGAAAAGAAAAAGCAGCGAGACCCCCATCTGAGAGCGCAAGGAAAGTTCCCGCAGTGCTACTATCCCAAACCAGCAGCGTCTGCTGCCGAACTAACAATGTATTATGTTCTCAGGCAAGACTGCGCCAAAGACAAGGCTTGTAATTGAAATAAGTATCATCATTACCCATTACAGAATGTATGTGCCAAGCATTCATGTGTTAAAGAGCTGACCCTACTGTGTGACAAATGAATGGAGTTGGAGCTCTCCTGCTCTGTACCTCCTCATTATAGCCATCAGCATCCGATCTAACAAGTATCTTTCCCACAGTGGGGATCTCTACTTCGGAAAGCTGGGAGCTGGGCTGCTTCTCCCCTGTCTGATTAGAGAGGACGGGTTCGGGCTGACTGGGCTCCTCTGGCTCGGGATTGGTCGGCTGCGACAGCGGAAAAGAAAAAGTATAAAACAGACAGGTTGGAAAGAGTTAAAAAGTTAGAAGACTAGCACAGAGATATACAATAAGAGAACAGATGACGGGGGAAGGTGATCGGTTATCCACCAGCGGTTTGTAGCGTTGGCTGCAATATCTCCATTATACAATGACCTCAGGCAAACATATAATATATACTAACCAATACAAACAGTCCACAATGCTGATCTCAATTAACAACCCCTAAAAGGGAGTCTGTCAGCTGGAACATACTGTCCAAACTGCAGGCAGATGTTATAGAGCGGGAGGAGCTGAGCAGATTGTATATATAGTTTTATGGGGACAGATTCAGTAGAACTTGTGTTTTATTCATTTATATCTCTGCACATTCAGAGCTTAAAGCGGTTTCCCAGGAAACCCTATTGATGACCCATCCTGAGGATAGGCCCTCAATAGTTGATGGGCTGGTGTCAGTCACTCGGGACGCGGACCGATCAGCTGAGCGCACACATGGTGTCAGCGCCGCAAATACACAGTGGTCGGAGCGGAAGCCTCCGCGACGACTTTTGCGTAGTGACCGGTGCGTCTCTCATTGAAGGCACAAAAACAAAACAGGGAAAAGTGCGCAAAAACTAGATTTTGTAAGAACTTACCGTAAAATCTCTCTCGTCTTGTTCATTGGGGGACACAGCAAAGAGCTTGGGTATAGCTTCTGCCACTAGGAGGCGACACTAAGCATAAAAGTGTTAACTCCTCCCACTAGCTATACCCCCCTGCAAGCAGCATGCTAACTCAGTTTGTATGCAAGCAGTAGGAGCAGCCAGTAGGATATAATAGATAATAAATAACAATACTCACAAAGTGTAACACATGCGACTGCACTGAAGACCCTCCAGGCAAGAGGAGTATACGTTACAGTCCTAATACCAGACTGGGTGGGTGCTGTGTCCCCCAATGAACAAGACGAGGAAGATTTTACGGTAAGTTCTTACAAAATCTAGTTTTCTCGTCTGTATCACTGGGGGACACAGCAAGACCATGGGACGTTATAGAGCAGTACCCAATAGGGCGGGAAAATACAAGAAGCCGCATGTGTAAGGAAGCAATCCCTTTCCTTAACTGCAACTAACCTTAATGGATGCCTAGGCATCCAGTATGCTCAGAGATGGAGCCTAAAGGGGCCCAAGTAACCGCCCCATGCATCCTCCAGGGGAAAACCTCCTGATAAGGATCTTCCAACGAGGCCCCGCCGTCCAAGTACTATGAGCCGTAAACGGCCTGAGAATATAACTGCCTGGCACTGTAACCTTGAACTGCCACGAAGCAGAGCCCGTGCAATGAGTCTCGGATTTGCCGAGATTACCAGCAGCGCGACTGAAGACTGCTACCTGAGAGAGTTCCCTTTGCGAAGTCAGACCGAGTCCATTTGCCACCAGAGCGTTCCTTGCAACGGGGCACTGCGAGAAAGGTGCCCACCGGATACTTCATTGAAGTGGATCCTGACACCAGCGGCAGAATATACACCAGGTCAATAACGACCTTCTCCTGATGACAGCCTTGGCACAAAGTCAGCATCCAAAACACTGTGAAGCCATCAGCGTCGAATCTTCAGGGAGTTGTATGCCTTCCAACATTCGACCTAGTTGTACATCAGCTTCCATATAACTCCAGGTTATCAATATCACTTTTCCAGTCCCGCTGCGAGGATGGGAGCAGGCGCATCCGGACGCCAATGAAGAAGACACTCTTTGTGCTCCATAACCGCTTCTGGTCAAGGACCCGTGTTGCTCATCGCTGAAAGAACTTGCGACAAAAGGTTCCTGGTTACCTTGGAGGAGTCATCCTTGCAGCTGACCAACACTAAAATGTGGGTGACCCAATACCCCAAGTCTGAACTCTGGTCCCAGGCCGCCTACCTGAAGCGTAGCCTGGCTCTAATGCTGTGTACCCGTACGGCCCCATCCATGCCGTTGACTACTTGGTTAGCTGTAGAGCGAAAAGGATCCTTGAACCCCATAATCTTGTGTCAATGCCCACAGCATGCACCCTTGCATTGAGTCTTGGGTTTCCAACGAAGTCTAGCCTTGTAGAGGGACTGACGGGTTAGCTAACTCGGGTTGGCCCTGTACCAACCTATCGGAGCAATCGCATGAACCACTTAGCACAAGAAATTGGCACTGCGGCAAGGACCCACCAATACGGGAATCTCGCTGGTCCTCTTCGAGGTAACCTCAGTAGTAGAAAGGGACGACCCCCAAGGATTGCCTACAGTACAAGCATAGCATGTCTCACAGACCCCTACAAGCATAATGCAGGCTGCACGCAGGAGGGTTACAGCGTGTTCCTGGATCCATCCAACTTAACTCCGTTGTACGTGTTAACTTCCTTATGCGATCCGTCACAAATGCTAAAGTAGCTAAAGTATGGGGGAAAGTGGGTTGTTCTACACCCATCAGGGGCAGCAGGGCACTCTGTCTCAACCAGTATCATGCCTGTAGACTATCCACGTCCGAGCGTACGCGGCTGATAGAACTAGCCGTCTAGATTCCTAGAAAAAAAAATCCAAGGTGACTTGCAATTCAGAGACCGCCCGAAAGGGAGCGTCTCACAGCTGATCAGCATGTCATAGATCTGACCGAAGGGGAGCTCTCCAGATGTATCTATAGTCCCCCCAGCTCGCTGACGGAGTCGGGACCCAGAATCGCCACTGGGTCCCGCGGCCGGCACAAAAGGGGCTGCAGGCTGCCCACCGAGGGCCGCGGACGGTCCTGCGAAAGAAGCTGCAGTCGGCCACACAGAGCCGCGGGCAGCACACAAGAACAGCGGGGCCGGGGGCGGCAATGGAATCGCTCCAGGGTCCGCACAGGCAGCCGGAACCGCAGGGGGGCCCGCAGGAGCTGCGGGCGGCACAAGGCGTCGAACACAAAAAGAAAAAAAAAAAGAAAGGCATTAAGCCACAAGCGGCCGGCACACCAAAAACAGCAGGGACCAAACAGGAGCTGCAGGCTGCACCAGGCGCGCAGCCCATACCAAGAGCAGGCAACGCACAACAAGCAGCAGTATACACTGGCCCCTAGTCACGGGCGAAGCTAAAAACTCACCTGGTGGCACCCATTACGGTCCGCACGGCGGCATGCTAACAAAATAAAACCGCGTACTTACCTCTTGACCGAGGTAGGGTGGTCTCCTGGCTCCAGCAGAGCTTTTCCCAACCATTGCCTGCCTTTGATGGGGCAGGGGATGCTCGACCATAAGAAAGGGGGGGGGGCTCTATGGCTGGCGGGTCACTCCGTTTGGGGGCAGAGTGTGCCTCCTTGTCTTCTGAGGGGACCAGGCAGACAAAGGGTTGGGTTCACCTCTGTTCGCCCTCCTCGGTGGGTTAACAGGATGAGTCCTGCCTCCCCGTTATTCCCTGGTCTTCCGGAGAAAAAAAAAAAAAAAAAGATTAAAAAAATAGTCTCAATAGGAGCGATGGTCCTGCCTCCTAGACACTAAGCAAAAAACTGAGCTAGCATGCTGCTTGCAGGGGGGGGGGGGGGGGGGGGGTTATAGCTAGTGGGAGGAGTTAACACTTATGCTTAATGTCGCCTCCTAGTGGCAGAAGCTATACCCAAGGTCTTTGCTGTGTCCCCCAATGATAACAGACGAGAAAACGTTTTTTTTCTTTTATTATAAAAAATATAATTATATTTTTTAATGTCCCTTTAGAAAACCTGAACTTGTGATCTTCTGATCCCTCAGGTAAAACATTGTGGTAGTTCTGTATTATCACTATTGTTGCCTAGATAAGCAGACCTGGACGCCACTAACTGGCATCCTGTTGCCATGGCACCCTATGGCCCCTCGTAATTTTACGGCAGAGGGCTGAAGACATTGAGGAAGCGATATCTGTCCGTAAAACGTCATACGTGCCGCAGTCAACATTGATCGCAACATGTTCTCACCGATCCCTGCCATTACTATCGGTCTCAACCAGACCGCACAGGCTCAGCTACGTCGTTTTGCCCTAACTTCCCCTTCCCATGATGTATGTTTACGTCACGGGGGGCAAGGGGGTGAAAACCATCAGCAGCATTGTGTAGGAGAAGCTAAATGTGGAAACATACCTTTGTCATCATTGATACAGGTCCAATTGCTGACTTAAGTTGTTTTTGTTTTTAATCACCTATGCACATGAGCTTGCCAATGTTCAAGATCTTATTGGTAAATCCTGACCCACGCCTTTGCATTGGTGTTCACGGACAGCTCAAGCATTGTTTTACATCACTCTGTTCGCCATTGAAATCTGGTACATGGGATCCCAAGATGGCGCATGCGCAGTACTGCAAGTCACTGAGGCTCCTGCCACTGCAGGGAGGGCGCTGTGCATCTACAAGTGTCAAAGAGTGATGTAGGGCAATGCTGGAGCCGTGAATTAACACCAAGCGGGAGGAACAGAGCAGGGTTTACTAAGGAGAGCCGAAGCACTTGCCTGCTCTGGGCCATCCACTAGGCGCTTATCAGCTCACTTGCACATGTGAGAAAGGTTTGTTTTCTAGGCAATTAGTCCTCTATTAATGGAGACAAAAAGAAGTAACGAATCTATTTAAGGCTCCTTTTACACAGAGTGATTTATTGTGCGCATGAGCGAACTCTTGTCATCCTCCTGCCTGTATATATACAGACAAATTGTTCACTTGTAAGTTGTTCAGTCATTCACTGTACCAGTGAATGTGAAAGACTAAACGATCGATGTTCACATACAACGGCGTGTAAACGAGCGATCATTTTTATGCCTCATAAGTAGTAAACAAATTCTCGTTAAGTCGTTCAATCATTAGCAGTGTTTACACTGGACGATTATTGTTCTAATTCGCGTGATCCAAAAGAGTTTTTGAACGACACTTGTTATGTGTAAAAGGGCTTAAAGTCCCTACTGGGTGCCGTTAGAGGTCTTAGGAGAAGAAACATCTGACAAACCCCCTTTAAATAGGCTACAGCCATTTAAATTTCCAGTACATTGCATTCACTCAACATTTCACAAGGGTAGGGGTATAACTACCAATCGCTCTGTAAATAAAGACTAGAGATGAGCGAGCGTACTCGGAAAAGCACTACTCGCTCGAGTAATGTGCTTTATCCGAGTATCTCCCCGCTCGTCCCTGAAGATTCGGGTGCCGGCACGGAGCGGGAAGCTGCGGGGGAGAGCGGGAAGGAACGGAGGGGAGATCTTTCTCTCCCGCCCGCTCTCCCCTGCTCCCCGCTGCGACTCACCTGTCAGCCGCACCCGAATCTTCAGACCCGAGCACAGCGATACTCGGATAAAGCACATTACTCGAGCGAGTAGTGCTTTTCCGAGTACGCTCGCTCATCTCTAATAAAGACCAATCAGGACAATATAGGTGCTACTACTGTCAGGGGTCCGGGCAGATAAGGTGCCCAAGCTGACCTTTGTGCTGCCACCGGACAGTTTCTACACGGGATCTATGAAGTATTACTTAGCAAATGATTGGGCCCTATATAACAGATGTGTGAATTGGAAAGAACTGGAAAAACATGTCTGTAGGGGCAGTGGGCACACCAGGCAAGAAGACATTGGTAGGTGTTAAAATCTGGATCACTTCTAATCGACTGGGATTTCTACAAAGTCCAATATTTACCTCTTCTAGCGCGGCCTCCACTCCGTTTTTCTCATAGGACTCAGCAGTTTTGGTAATGGCGAGAGCTGTCTGTTCTTTGGTGATCATGGCATGTTCTGATGACAAGGATCTATTGAAGTCCCCACTACACAGAGCTGTGCCTACAAACAGACTATAGTCTAAGATAAGACAGACAAAACGGAGGCGACTGAAGCATCAGGGAGCTAAAGATGTACAGAGAGTATAGGGAGGATCTGAAGGACAGGTCTATACCATCTATACCCGCCATTCACACCATGCTACGGTGTAGTCCCGTTCTCCTAGGCTCTACAATATAAAAATCAGACTGGTAATAAGTCCGTAACATTATATATGGAGTTTTAATCACTAATAGGTTTACAAAATGACATACAAATGAAGTTACCGGCCAACCTTCATCAATAAGGTCTCAGTCTACTGCCATTATACAAGGAGAGTCCAAGAAGTGCAATGATTTACCATCAGACAAGATCTCCTCTTCTGAAGTGGGCACGGGCTCCATTTGTGGGATCTTGCAGGAATGAGCTTCCTGCCATCCTTCCACGTCATGTTCAAAGCTTTGGTTGTCCTCTCTAATACAGTGTGCAAAGCCTGGTGGCAGACTGCTGATTTTATCTTCCAGTTGTCCCGTTTCCTGGTCTGTAGAATGGATGAAAAAAATAATGGAATTAAAACAATTCTACAAGTCAAGCTGCCCACACAATACATCAAGTTGGATGAACCTGCAGATTTTGGAGAGATCGGTGGTTATCTAATGCATGGCATGGCTTCTCAGACTGCAAATGCCGAGGGGAATAAATAGGATTGTTCTCAGTAAGAGAAACAAAATGTCGATATGATACCTTTTAATGGATAACAAAAACAAATGACATTACAGCAAGCTTTCGAGGCCAATTGGGCCTCTTTCTAGCTTGATGACGCCTTGAAAGCTAGCTGTAACCCGACGAAGAGGGCTCAGTAGCCTTGAAGGCTTGCTGAAATAGGATTTTGTTTTTGTTAGCCATTACAAGCAATATGCTTGAGTCCATGGCCCCGTCTAGACACACACAGAAGTGCCCTATAGATGCATTATTATAGCAGCTAACACCTCTGATGAAGCCATTCCGGGTGATACGCATGGGGTTCATGACCCCCTCTGGACACACAGAAGTGCCTTATGGATGCATTATTATAGCAATATAGATATATTCCAGGAAGAGGTAGTAGACTCCTCAACATTGGTCTAGGTATGTTCCTATTGGGTAATCCTAAATAGGTGTGACTGCACCCTTCAGCTTGGATAGCACTTTACAACTGAGATTGTCTAATCTTGTACATTTACTGTGAGTTATAAGAGGGCACAAAGGTTGCCATTTTGTACTATTTATACATTTTGAACTATTTTGCCTTTTTTGAACTGTGCCCATTACACTTGTGAAAGAAAAAAACCCAGAACCCCCCCAGCATGTCCTAGTTTGTCACATAATACGAACCAATACGGACTACCTTATGGCGATTGTGCCTGTGGCGAATGAACCTGCTCTGCAGCCTTTCAAGTATTGTATATTTTTGGCTGAAATAGCGTAGGTCCTGACGGACATGTGGTGGCCTTGACGTGGCTCGTCGCCTATGCGTTTTGGCCAAAATGCAGAACTAACACCCGCATTTATTAGTATGTATCAGTATTTTTTGTATTTAGTTTGCCTGAGATTTGGGAAACCCCAATATGTCAGCCAGTGTGGCCCACTTTGGAGACACAGGGCAGCCCACTGCTTGTCAGTGAGAGTTGCTATCCTGTATGGTGGGGCACACCCATCTTGGGCATCGTTCACATGTGCGGGCCATGGTAGTTTGCAGTCGCTCCTTTCCACTCTGGGCTGGGTTGAGTGAGTGACTGCATAATAGTCTGCACTCTATGAGGGTATACGGCTATTGCGCCTGCCCTGTGGCGTACGTGCCTGCTCTGCAGCCTTTCAGGTATTGCATGTTTTTGGCTTTTTCAGTGAAGGTCTTTGTTTTTCTCTCGCCTCTGTGATTTTAATACTGGATATGGAGATTTAACATACACATGCGTATTTTCTGTGCACTGCATATTTTACAAGGGTGAAAATATGCACATAATACGTGGGACATACACGCCCGTGTGAGCACCAAGATGTCTGGCAGTAGTTCCTTTTCCTCTCCCTATTGGAATCTATACATGCAAGCTCAGACAACCTGGATGGAACAACCAGGCAGAAAACCCGGACACAGTGTCCCACGGTACCTACCATTTAGAATTTTAGGAATTTGCAATAAAAGAAGATTAAGAAGTGTTTTTAAGGAGCAGCTTTTCTCCTTTTGTTGTTGCTATTCAAGCGGTTTGACTCACGGTCAGCTGGAGCACCTGAAAACCTTCAAGCCAAACCGGTGTAAATGCTACCTACTAACCAGATGAAGAGAACGTTGTGTTATGCGTTTTGACACTTGGAAGGAGTTGTCTAAATTGTACATTTAGGAGCCAAAAGAACCAACATACATCATTTAGAATGAATTTAAAGAGGTTTACACAGACTAAAACGTTGATGACCTATCACTCCAGGATTGGTTATCAATATCAGATTGCTGGGCATCAAATCCTAGCATGCCCACCAATCAGTAGTTTGAAGGAACTGCAGTGCTTGGGCGAGCACCATGGCCTCTGAGGCTGGTAACGTCACGTCTACTGGTCACATGACTTTTGTGCAGCTCGGTCCTCGTCAAGTGAACAGGGCTGAGTTGCAATAGTAGGCACAGCCGCAATGAACAAAGTGTACGGCATTGTACCTAGTATATAGTAAAGAACGATAACCTGAAAAAAGCAGCCTCTTCAAACAGCTTAAGGCGGACCTCCATTCATCTGATACGGATGACCCATCCTGAAGATATGGCATCAACATTTTAGTTTCGAAGCTTTTTTAAAACAATGCATGCATACAAAAAACAAAAAAAAGCCATTCAACGTTACTTACCCTCGATAAGATAAGGCAGTTTATCATTTATGTACATGAGGCAGTAAGCGCTGGCATTCCTCGCACCTCCATAGGAGTCTCTCTCCAGCTCTTCCCAAGTGGCTTCTGTCACAGATATATCATTGTACTTCAACCAGCACTGTCTAGTGTGGCTGTATATGTAAGCCCAGTAGTGCCCAGCAATAGCCTGGCCTTCGTGAACCAGGACCGCATGAAGCCTATATGGAACCTAAAAAAGCATTAATATAATAATGCATTATCTCGGCATGGAAGGAAAACCACTTACAGATGCAGACAAGTTATGTAACTTTCTACGCCGTAGTTTGCCATTTCAATATATTTTCAATGGATTGCATAGAGATGCTTTTCAATTACTTAAAAGAACTTGCCGCAGAAATTCATCACAGTCAATGTAAACTTTACTACATCCGTATATATTGCCTACAAAGTGGGCATAACCAGAGTACAAGTGGGATTAAAGCAGGTGCTTTCCCCATAGTTTGGTGGATCCAAGAAATGCCATGGTGGGAGGGGGGCATTTCATGTCTGGGTCTTAACGCTTTCCAGTCCAATTACCCGCATACTCCTCAGCTCTTATTTATTTTGGGTGGGAAAGCACATTGTGAATTCCTTGGAATTACTCAACAAAAACACATAAAAATGACCTGTAAATACACGTATATAAGTATTACACACATTTATATAAGTCTATGCATTTCTAATTTCTCTAATGAGGTCTCTCTCTATAACAGAGTGCCATACAGAGGCATCCTATAACCGCATACAGTGAGTGTAGCATATGTTTCTAACACTATGCAGGACAGCTCTCTGATGTCAGAGCTCTCCTCTGCATAGTCTTAGAAACATGTATCAGACTTCGCCCGACATGGGAGCTATGCAGGGAAATCTCAATGTTCAACGAGGTCCGATACTGGATTGGAAAGGGTTAATCTGAAACCCATTGGAGGAACATACACCGAACATACTGCAAGCTAGTGCATCTTGAACCATCCGTGCACCACAATCCGAAAAGTACAATAGCTATGAGTGAATGCAGCCTTCTGCTACAATTTACACGAGTTTATGGAGTAAGGGCGCCTTCACACTAGTGTTTTCACGCAAAAGTAAATAGGACTTTCTAAATGTTAAAAATGCATTGCGTATTTCGATGCAGTGCGTTTTTAACATTAGAAAGCCTTATTGACTTTCACGTTTAAAAAAAAAAGCAGCAAAATTGAGTTAAAAAAAAAAAACACACAAGAAAAAAACCCACCGGTGTGAAAGCAGCCTAAGTGATAAGAAATGACAAGAAATCCAAATTGACGCAGGTAACCCCATTCCTAAAATACAGCCACAATTTAGAAGTGATGAGATGGGCACAAAAACAAGACAAAGAAAAAAAAGACGCTGCAAGGTTTCTCAAGACAAGTGCATGAAAACATCTCCCCCTAAAATAGACAAGATAGTGAGAAATGCATACAGAATTGCACTATATGTCCCCGGTGGTCATTCATTTACCCTGCCTCCTAGTCACAAACCTCAGACCAGACCTTTATATGGCTGTAGCTTGTACCCTCCCTAATATACCTCTATTAGCCGTAAATGTACGGCAGGCGGTATATGGTAAGTGTTGCTGCTTGTTTCTGAAAGCCAACACCCACTTGCAATGGCCGCCATCGGAGGTAGCTTTGATCGCAGCTGTTAACTGCTTAGATGCTGCTGTCAAAATGACAAAAAAAAAAAAAAAAATAACACAATTGGTACTGCCACATCCATAAAAGTATGAACTACTGAAATAAAATCATTTACCCTACATGCCTGAACTGTGTTTTTTGGGCTCTCCGCTTCATAAAACAAAAGGAGTAAAAAAAAAAGCGATCAAAAAAAGTTGCATGTACCCCAAAATCAATGAAACCTGCAAAAGCCAGGCTTTCCAACAACCCCATCAATGGAGAAATAAAACAAGTTACGGGTTTTTAGAATATGATGACAGGAGCAATTAGAAGATTATCTTCTGTAAGTAGTACATTAAAAAAAAAAAAAAAAAAAAACAATGGCGCAATTTTTTCCCCCATTTCACCCCTTTTCATGTTTAAAAGTTTTTCTATGCGTTTAATGGTACATTAAAAAGTACTATAAAAAAAAATACAGGACGCAAAAAAACAAGCCATAAACACGGCTACGTTGACAGGAAAATAAAGTTATGGCTCTTGAAAAGTGGGAATGAGAAGGAGAATCTGAGAAAGCAGTCCTTTCATAACTAGAAGAGGGACGGAGCAAGGAAATAGGTTGTCAGCAGACACGTGCCGTCGGCCTTGGCTATGAAGAACTGACATAGAGAACAGAGCGAGAGATGCGATAGGATATTATTTCGGGACGGAGAGGATCTGAATGACAGGTGATGACGTTGGTGACACAGCGGGGTAAGATAATGTCATGTAATTAGAAGCCTTCCCATCACAGGGCCCAGTAATTGTTAGTCCTGCATCGGCGCTGTGTATGCAGTATGCCTGCTCATGCCCATTATATATATAGCTGCAGAAGCTCACTTTAGCAGGATGATGACTGCCGTGCCTCAAATTTAGCCATCGCCAAGACATCCCGGGCTTACGCAGACAGGATTCTCAGCTGTTGACAGCGGGCTAGACTTCATTCATGTTTTCCTACAGCTGACACCACCTTCCTCATCGCTGCGCCTGCTGGACCATGATACAGGGCATTCAGTCCCGATGACGGGGTAAGGCGGCTCTCGTACTGCACACTCAGGCTCTGCTATATTAGGAAATCATACACTGCAAACCTGGAAGGAAACTCCTGTACAAGGCGCACGGTCTCACTTATTGTTTGTATAGTTTTATAATGCAGAACCGACTATAGGATCAATTAGATCACCGGCAGTGGGCTCCATGCAAGAGTGTATGGGACCCTCACTACCGAAAACAGAGCGCAGCTCCTCATCTTTTGCCTTCAAGAATCCAATAGTGATTGATAGCTATAAAGTTCATTAACCTCTCTCATACATGCTTTGTAATAGACCATAGGGAGCAGTTGATAAGGGGGGACAGCGGACGCTCTACAACTACATAGGTTGTACAAATGGGTAACAAATATAATAGAACGCTCCCTGCGCCGGCCGCACCGCAGCCTCCTGGCCCCCGCTCCCCGCGCCGGCCGCACCGCAGCCTCCTGGCCCCCGCGCCGGCCGCACCGCAGCCTCCTGGCCCCCGCGCCGGCCGCACCGCAGCCTCCTGGCCCCCGCGCCGGCCGCACCGCAGCCTCCTGGCCCCCGCGCCGGCCGCACCGCAGCCTCCTGGCCCCCGCGCCGGCCGCACCGCAGCCTCCTGGCCCCCGCGCCGGCCGCACCGCAGCCTCCTGGCCCCCGCGCCGGCCGCACCGCAGCCTCCTGGCCCCCGCGCCGGCCGCACCGCAGCCTCCTGGCCCCCGCGCCGGCCGCACCGCAGCCTCCTGGCCCCCGCGCCGGCCGCACCGCAGCCTCCTGGCCCCCGCTCCCTGCGCCGGCCGCACCGCAGCCTCCTGGCCCCCGCTCCCTGCGCCGGCCGCACCGCAGCCTCCTGGCCCCGCCCCCGCTCCCTGCGCCGGCCGCACCGCAGCCTCCTGGCCCCCGCTCCCTGCGCCGGCCGCACCGCAGCCTCCTGGCCCCCGCTCCCTGCGCCGGCCGCACCGCAGCCTCCTGGCCCCCGCTCCCTGCGCCGGCCGCACCGCAGCCTCCTGGCCCCCGCTCCCTGCTCCGGCCGCACCGCAGCCTCCTGGCCCCCGCTCCCTGCGCCGGCCGCACCGCAGCCTCCTGGCCCCCGCTCCCTGCGCCGGCCGCACCGCAGCCTCCTGGCCCCCGCTCCCTGCGCCGGCCGCACCGCAGCCTCCTGGCCCCCGCTCCCTGCGCCGGCCGCACCGCAGCCTCCTGGCCCCCGCTCCCTGCTCCGGCCGCACCGCAGCCTCCTGGCCCCCGCTCCCTGCGCCGGCCGCACCGCAGCCTCCTGGCCCCCGCTCCCTGCGCCGGCCGCACCGCAGCCTCCTGGCCCCCGCTCCCTGCGCCGGCCGCACCGCAGCCTCCTGGCCCCCGCTCCCTGCTCCGGCCGCACCGCAGCCTCCTGGCCCCCGCTCCCTGCGCCGGCCGCACCGCAGCCTCCTGGCCCCCGCTCCCTGCGCCGGCCGCACCGCAGCCTCCTGGCCCCCGCTCCCTGCGCCGGCCGCACCGCAGCCTCCTGGCCCCCGCTCCCTGCGCCGGCCGCACCGCAGCCTCCTGGCCCCCGCTCCCTGCGCTGGCCGCACCGCAGTTTTCTGGCCTACATCTTTAAGGCACCTAAGAAGCACATATTAAGTACCCTTTCATACTTCATTATGGGAAAGTGGACATTCCCTACTATTTTACTGCACTTGTTGCCTTGAATACCTATTGTACCCATTAATTATCATTCGTTTCAGTGCTATAACACGTTGATAATTCCTATAGTGATTAGCCTTAGACACTTGGCAGCTGAACGCCAGCATGACTGACAGATCTCGGTCTTAAACTCTCCATACAGATGCACACTGGACTTGGCCAAGCCAGCATGTGTTTTGAATGAGTACAGTAAAGCCACCTACCTTCTCTACCCCAACATTTAACGTTAGGGGAGACTCTGAAGCCCTGAGATAGTTGGATGACCTTACAGAGATCAGCGGGTTCAGTTGACACTAATGTACTCTGTATGGTCAGGTTTGATGTTCATTTTTGTACATTTAGGCTGTGTTAGAAGAAGGCTGGTCAACGTTTTGCTTAGGCTTTTCTTAAGAGTAAAGAGTCCAAAATGAAGTTGAAAAAAAGAAAAAAAACCAAAAAACACCTTTACCTGCAGCAGATGAGGATCATTATAAACCTCTCCAATTGTTTTTCTGATGTGGGCTACTGAATTTTTCAAGTCTGATGGAACAAGAAAGCAAAAATTAATACAATTTTACAAGCAGCTTTAAAGGGGTTGTCCCGCGGCAGCAAGTGGGGGTATACACTTCTGTATGGCCATATTAATGCACTTTGTAATGTACATTGTGCATTAATTATGAGCCATACAGAAGTTATAAAAAGTTTTTCACTTACCTGTTCCGCTGCTGGCGTCCTCGTCTCCATGGAGCCCGCCTAATTTTCGCCGTCTAAAATGGTCGAATGGCCAAATTAGACGCGCTTGCGCAGTCCGGGTCTTCTGCTTTCTTCAATGGGGCTCCGTGTAGCTCCGCCCCGTCACGTGCCGATTCCAGCCAATCAGGAGGCTGGAATCGGCAATGGACCGCACAGAAGAGCTGCGGTCCACGGAGGAAGAGGATCCCGGCGGCCATCTTCAGCCGGTAAGTATAGAAGTCACCGGAGCGCGGGGATTAAGGTAAGCGCTGAGCGGTTTTTTTTTTTACGTCCCTGCATCGGGAAAAAAGAAACAACCTTTCCTGCTTTTTATTTCTTTCCTGCTTTCTACCTTTGCTGCCCTGGGTCACAACTATGACTAGCAGAGTACAGAAAGGCCACTCGGCTGGGTGAACAGTCCCTGGCAGGTTAGGTGAAGCCCCACCTCACCTTGAATGTCCTGTTCCACCTCGGCTCTCCACCTCTGTAAGCAGGCCTCCACAGACTGGAGCTCTTCCTCGGTGACGGTCCGGGGAGCTGGGCCGTCCGTAACCATTAAGTGGCTTTGTTCAGAAAGTGATGAGGAGGCACTTTCTAGGGATGGGCTGCAAACTGATGATCCGTCACCGTCCAAATGTTCATTGCATCCATTGGCTAGACTACTGGACAAAACCGAACTAAAATCATCAGGTTGTTATGAAGCAACCAACAAGTTATCTACAGAGAATAAGTCGGAAAATCTGAAATCGCCAGAACAGTCCGAGAATCAGAAGTTCTGTGTCAGACTTTTCAATGTAATATAACTGAGCAGCCATTGCCCACCAGACTCCGCACCGGCCAGCAAGTACGCTCCTCAGTAATCAGGCACGAGACTTTGCCAGATAGTTAACTACTTCACAACCGCATAAAGTAACTTCACATAGTGCAGTCATGCAGAGTGGGCTCCATACTCCGAGGCCTTCAGCTATTTGTCACAGCTGGCAGCCGCCGTCAACTGCCAAGATCTGATTGTGTCAGTTAACTGTTTAGAAGCTGCAGACAGCTGGAAGGATTTCTTTATTTTACTAGGTTGACTTGATGTTGGCTACGCGAACATAACAGGTTTGGAGAAATGGTTGTAAAAGGTCTTAAGAACTGTCAAGCTGAGAATTCAGCTTGAAGTGTTCGCCGTGGATCGTCTTCCACGTTTTGGGGACATGGCGACAGGCGAATTGGTAAACACTTGATATGAACATCGCTCAGCATGGCTTGACTCTCCTCTAACGGCGCTATTGGCTGAAGCACGACCACGTAGCTAGGACTTAACGTAGGAACTTTCACCTGGCCTGACACGTCGCTCAATGTATCAAACTTCATGATTTTACGGCAGCGGTGAGGATGTAGCAAATCTAATCATATCAAAATCCTCTACCAAGGGTAACGCACAGGGGTCAAAGTGAGATGCAAGAAAAAGCCTGCAGACTTTTTTTTTATATTAGAGCTAATTCTTTCTTTTTCGCTATGTACTAAAAGTGAGACTTCCACTACGGGAGCCCGGGGAAGGGGGGGGGGGGGGGGGGGGTCACGTGATTGACAGGAATTCCCTGCTATAGCAGAGCTGCAGGGTCAGCTCTGTCAATGAGTAATGTCCCTACAGTACATGTTTTCCCCTGTAACTGAGGTTCCTATGGATCCCATAGAACAGATATAATTTTTATTGCATCATGAATGCCCTAAAAACTAAAACCCTCGGCAAGTATTTGCCACTGTTTTCAATGGGGAACCTCGCATCGCACGCCAATGTGTTTTATTGTACCATTGAAAACAAATGGCGATGCGTTCCGAGGAACGCAAAAAGATAGGAAAGGACACACAGCGATTTTCCCCTGCACTGCATATGTATATGACTCCATTCAAAAGACTGTGGTTCATATTCGAGCGAGTTTTGTGAGTCTTGCTACGCACACATTTTGTGCGCAACCGTCCTTAGAAGGCAAATCGAAAAAAAATAAAACAAAACAAAATGTCTGGACTTGATGGGGTTATGGTTCCTGGACCATCAGATGCCAGATTAAGGGGATTTTACCGCGCTTCTTTTAAGGTAACACAATATATTTATAAAAGCAGACGCAGTGAACGTAGACGCACTCATCACACACGGCGCATCTGCTCAATTAAATTTTTTGCCTTTTTGATGAAAAGTCTAACACCCGATAATACAAGAGCAAAGTGTGTTTTACTGTTGGAGAAACATTACAAACAATGTAACTCACATCTTGGCCTATTAAAGAAACAAAAAAGCAAGGCATAAAACAAAAATAAAGAACAAATGAGGATAAGGCTTTGTAATCCGCATCAAATAGCACAAAGCAAATTGCTTTTGGCTGTGCAGCACTTCATTTACAAGGTTAGCTAGAACATCTATTTTATAGGTTTGCATTTTACCATAAATGAAATTACCCATTTTCCTGTGGTTGAGTACCGGAGGAACCGGAGTCATCTGCTGAAAGCACCGAGGGATCTGTCACAGCCACAGCATGGCTTCCTGCCGCAGACTTGGTGTTCGCAAACTCCAGCACATACTGAAGCAAATCTGGAAGGGGACATCGGTTGGCGCCAGAACCATATTTTAGGTACCTGGTCAACAGTGGGATGTGCTGAATATTAGTGAACATGACTGAAGTTCAAAGCAAGCAGTTCTACATTTACTGATGATCATTTTCCATAAAGTCCCCTGTAGAGTGGTGGTGGTGGTGGGGGGGGGGGGGGGGGGGGGGAACAAAAAAACCCGCAGCATGCTGTTTTGCGGAATTCGCACAGACGGCCTCCATTGACGTCAATGTAGGCCATCCGACCCATAGCCCATGTACAATTAAAAGTACATATGGGCAGCTGGTACCTGCGTCAATTGCTAAGTGACAACACGGGAAATACAAGTTTAAAAAAAAAAAAAAACAAACTGTACTGCATATGACCGCCTGCGAGCCCTCGCAGTCATCCGCTGGACAGTTAATGGAGGTTAATGGAGCCCGGCCCAAGAAGAAGTTTTATGAAAGTGCAGCGATTCTTTAAATATGACACTCAATCAAAAAGTTTAGGGCAGGAAATGGTTATTGACCTTAGTTTACCTTTCCAGCTTCTGATGAAGGAAGTCAATGTCTTTATTCAGTTTCTTAACCTCCTCCCGTTTCTTCTTAAGAAATTCTTTATTTCTGTATAGAAACCTGAAACAGATTCAGAAGTCAATCACCAAACTTCACCAGCGTGAACAGGAAACTGAAAAAAGAGAAGTTGGATTTACGCATCCAATTAGATGAGCGGATTCTCGTTTGAGCGAGCGAGTGATGTCATCGCTAGTTCGTTCATACAGGCAGATACATGGTCTCCTCGTTCAAATGAGAAATCGTTCAGTCGTTCACATTCGCTCTATAAGAATGAGGGGGGATTGAACGAGAGCTGTTTAAGCCGAACAATAAGCAAACGAGCCGAGCATGGCTTCTATGCCTGCATCGAGGAAAAGCAAACGATTCTCGTTAGTCAATGGTTTGCATTTAGACTGAATAATTATTGTTCACTATGAACGATAATTGTTCCTTTATTTCATTACAGCGCATGACATGTTGGCAGTGGGCGATGATGCAGCAATATCCCGTGATACTTTCACTGTGCTCGCAGCGAAAGTATCGCATGACGGATGGCTTCCATCGACTACAAAGGAAGCCGGCTGCGCGTTTTCCTGTTGCATTTAGAACATGCCGCAATTTTTTTTCACACTGCGGAATTTTGCGGTGGAATTCTGCAGAATGAACATTGAGCTATTCGGTTCAATAGATCGTAAATGTAAAACGCTGCGGGAGAGGGGTGGCGGTCACGCAGTGTTTTACAGCTCTGGAGCTGGCGGTGACCCAATGTACCGCCGTGTATGGCGACAAAGTTGTACTGCGCATGACAGCGCATTTCAAGCACGATGTCATGTGCAGTATACCTGTTTTTTTTCTTTTTATATTTCCCCCATAGCGACGGCGCATATACATGCCACCCAAAAGCAATGTAATTGCGTATGGGTGTATGTAAATATGAGCCCATGGAAAACAATGGGCGCTATCTCATGTATACACATGTCAAAATAGAACATGTTTTTTTTCCCCTCTCTTTCAGGGTGTGCGGTCACGTATCGCTCAATTCCGGCACGCTAATGTGATCGGAACGGCATAAGATAATGTTGTTGATTGCCTGTGAGTAACGACGTATTACACAGGCATACAGTGCCCGCATAATACATGCTAATCATATGCCCGTGTGGGGGCCTCCCTAACTGCGCTAGATACAACAAAAGATAATTTAAGTAACAGTCAACATGTCAACTTTGAATGTGAACACTACATGTGTAGGAACATACCGCCACATCATCACACACAAACCCATTCGCATGCATGTACCTGTCCATATAAATAATCTCCGGGAAGTCGAGCTTATTGTGAATCTTTTCTGGCAGTCCCAGCGATTGATTATATTCAAACCGTGACAGTTCAAAGGTTAACACCGGAGGTAGTTTTGTAAACCAGCGCTGCAAAAGAAGAGACACGAAGTAATGAGAAGACACTAAAATGGTTAAATCACACTGATGGCAGCTAGCCAAACGCAGCGTTCATCTGGGCTTCACGTCTGCTTCATTTTAACGTGGCGTATTCTTAAAACAGAATACCAAAAAGGGATGTTCTACTATAACCCGGAATAGCAGACGCGGCGTCCGCAGGGCTGTGCCGTGACCGGCCGCTGTGAACACGTCGGGTCTCAAGTTCATTTTGCCCATTTATTGCAGGGGGAAAATATCAGTCAAAAATGAAAAAAATATTAAGATGTAACTACTTGTCAGTCAGTTCTGAAATAACTAGAAGACACCAGCAGAAGACACCGACAGGGAAGCTGCTAATACTAAACGATGAAGGTAAAGCACAGAGACACAACCACCTACTAACCTCTTGCCGGTACCGCATGGTTTTGCCGCTGTGGATGTGCTCAATCTCCCCCTCTGACATCGCTCCTTCCAGGCACTGATTTAAGTTGTTGAATCCATTTACTTGAAGGGGGTATTGCCCAAAGGTTTCAACATTGGAGAAGGTTTTATCTGTTGCGATACAAACGTCACAATTAAATGACGCATTTAACGGGCCCACGTACCGGAGGTTGGAGGGCTTCACAGCAGGAAGAGCAAGAAAAAAAAGGTTGAAAGTTATAGAAACACATGTACCGAAAAAATCTGTTGCCGATTTCTATGTAAATTGCACTGCAAATCCAGGTTTTAGACAGAAGAGTGTTCAGCTGACACTATTACTGGCCATTATAGGACTTGTATCCTAACCAGTATTCCTATCTGCAGGCTGTAGCTCTAATTTTCAGTTTTCTCTGGCAGCAAGTCAGTGTGAGTCATTCTCCCCTCCTCTCTCTGGACTTCAATGAGCAGAACATGTTATCACACCCTCCTCTATTACAGGTGGACAAAAAAATAAAATAAAATAATGGCAGCAAATTAGGCGTAAGAGACCCCTAGTGGCCTGCAATTTAGAGGGATTTTTCTGCACAAAAATGTAATTTTAGGTAAATAACTTGTGAAAGTGCAGATCCATTTATCACATTGGCCTTAAAACTCCCACTTTCCAGTTGTCAGTCTTCCTTGAGCCAATGCAGACTAGTTGCTATGAGGTCTCCCTAAGGGCGCATTCAGACGACCGTATATCGTCCACCGGCCGATATACTGCGTCTCTCTGCAGGGGGTGGAGGCTGGAAGAGGCGGGAGCAGTGCTCTGAGCTCCCGCCCCTCTCTGCCTCCTCTCTACCCCCCTGCACTATTTTCAATGAGGAGAGGCAGGGCGAGGGCGGGGCTAATTCCCAAAGCTTAGCCCGGCCCGCCTCCTCATTGCAAATAGTGCAGGGGGGCGGGAGCTCAGATCACTGCTCCCGACTCTTCCAGCCTCCACCCCCTGCAGAGAGAGCCGCCGTATATCGAGCGGTGGCCGATATACGGTCGTCTGAATGCGCCCTTACACAGCACACAAAGGAGGAGAGCAGGATATTGTTTTTACATAGAAAGACTAATCATTCAGTGTAATTGCATGCATCGTCTGAATGACGAGCAAGAAGTCGTTCGCTTCTTGTTCAGTTTCTGGTTGCAGAAAACTGAATGGTGGATCGTTCCATGTAGACAGGCAGTCGCTCACTTATGAACTGCCTGCTTACTGCGAATTGAGGGGGCTGAGCATGATCCCCTGCCTGCTCCACCTCCATTTCACACAGTGATGCTTGTTCCTGTGTAAAAAGCAGAGGAACGATTATCACTGGATCCACCTGCTGGGTATTGGTTGTCTGACAGATAGTCCTGTGTAAAAGTATCCTTCCTCTCGGTAGCACACCCTCCTAAGTGACATCATCATGTTACTGTGATGGGATTTGATTAGCTGCAACCGTCTGTGTGAATCTCCCTCTTCCTCTCCATAGGCTTCTATGGGCAGCACGAGTCATTACCCTCATTTACTTCCTGCTATTAGTCTTGGTGTCTCCGTTATTAGAGACGGACTTCACCTGACAACAGGCAGTGGACAGCAAATTAGAGGAAGGGGAGATCTCTAGTGGCCAGCACTTTAGAGGGATTTTTCAGTAGAAGAAAGTCATTTTAGGTAAATTAAGGGATTTGCACTTTTGCCAACTATCACATAAGCACTAGTTTGCTGAAAAGTAAGTGACCATTTAGGCCGCTTGCGCATGAACAGATCTGCATTGCGGAATCCGCAGCAAATGCCGTTCATAGCATGCTATGGTAAATCAATTATTACTGCAACTACGCTGCAATTTCCGCGAGCAGAGAAAAAAATTAAAATCACAGCATGCTCTATTTTCATGCGGATTCCGCACAGACGGCTTTCATTGAAGTCAATGGAAGCAGTCCAATCCGCGGTCTGTCCGCAATTAACATTGCAGACAGATCACAGTTGATAGACAATCAAGGTATAAGTGAGTAAGAACATACCTTCTAGGTAGCCCTCATTTAGGAAGGTACCATAAAACAGCTGCACCATGGGATTTTCAGTCTTGTCTCTTGGACTTCTACACATAAAGATAATGAGAATAAATACAGGATCTTCTACTCAAACAGCATTCTCTATCCCACATGTGTCAAACACAAGGCCCGCGGGCCGAATCCGGCCCGCTGCCTCGTGTTATGCGGCCCACGGCGTGCCGACGCTGCTCACCACTGCAGCGATTACCAGCTGGGGTGCCGCAGCGCCTCACTGGTAATCGCGCTGTTACAGCTAATCCCGGCGAACACTGACGTCAGTGTGCAGCCAGAATCCTCCTTCCCGAGTCCCCTGCTCTTCAGTTCTGCAGGAGAGGACTCTGGGAGGAAGCATGCCGGGCGCACACACTGATGTCAGTGTGCATCCGGGCTCAGCGCAAGCAGAGGGGGAGCGGCGCTGACAGCAAGGAGGTAAGTATATGGGTTGGGGGGGGGGGGTGTCTTCTTATTAGGGGTGGGGGCTGGGTCTTCTTATTAGAGGGCAAGGGCTCATCCCTACTGAGAGGGGGGCAGCTCATCCCTACTAAAGGGGGGAGGGGGCTTATTACTGAGGGGGGGGGGGGTAATGTTGCTTTGGGTTTAGTACTACTGAGGGGGTTAATTTTACTAATTGGACCACTGTGGGGGTCGTTATTTTTACTGGGGCCACTGTCAGGGTCACTTTTAGGGCTCGTTCACACGGGTCTAATTGTATTTCGGTCGTGCAAATACACTGCGTATTTGCGCAATCGAAAATCGCTTATGCCTGTATATCTGCATACGCAAAAAGGAATGCAGATGGGCACATTGAAATGGTGCGCAAATATTCAGTGAATACATAGGTTTCCTGCGCATTCTCCACGTATTTGCGCATTCCATTCACTTCAATGGCCTATGGGGGTGCGTAGTATGCAACAAAATAGGTCCTGCTGTGTGAAAATATACACTATGTGAATGACCTCATTGAAATCAATGGCTTCTATTCACTGCATATTATGTACACAAATAGTATAGTAAAGGCCTTTTGACACAAGCCTGACTTAGGCCCCCTGCACACGGATTTCCCACAGAATTTCTGCCCATGGAAGCGGCCATAGGATTGTGTTAGAAAACACAATCCTAGGCAGACGGTCGCGATTTGTACACACAAAATCTCGCGCGGAAAACAAATTGCGGCATGCTCCATTTCTGTGTGGGTCTCGCAGAGCCCCGCACAGAAATGTCACCCCCCGGCCACTGGCTTCACTCTGCGCATGGCCCGGCTGCCTGGCAGCCGGCACATCACAGAGCCGGAGCCGCGGGAGCAGGTGAGTGACACGCTGGTTCCTGCAGGAGCTCGGATCAGGTCCCGCTGCGAGAATTCTCGCAGCAGGATCTGACCTGGCCGTCTGCAGGTGGCCTTACAATCGGCCCTTTGAAGGTCACCATAAGCCTGATGTGGCCCTCGGTGAAAATGAGTTTGACACCCCTGCTCTATCCTATACTTAACAAGTTAGAGGGTTATTCCCACCTTGGACATTTATGATATATCCATAGGTTAGATTACACTCCAAGACCCGCATCTACCTGTAGAACAGGAGTCCCTCAGCCCCACCTGGTGAGGCGCTCAAATAGATTTATCTTACCTGTGGGGGCATCACAGTTGGGGGAACTAATTAAGAGACGGCCTTGTTGAACTCTTCATTCACTTCTATGGGAGTTACGGAAAGAGCGCAAAACACACAGTTTGGCTGTTTCCGTAATCCTGGTGGCCGTGATATATATACGGGTATTTTCGGCTTAGTGATGATTAGCTGAGGTGGGAATACCACTTTAAAGGTGAAATTAAAGAAGTCTCATGATGTTAGAAAAATGGCAGCTTCTTTTATCTCATTTACGTGACCAGTGCTGAATTGCAGTACCGAACACGGCCAAAAGCACAAGTGTGGCATTGTTTCTGGAAATCAGCAAGGTCATCAATGACCATGCTATTTAGGTCCATTTATTTCCATCCTCTTGAATACTTATTATGGCTGTGTGCAAAAAAAAACACAAAATGAAATAGGAATAACTTACTCGCTGTTAACGGCCAGTTGGAAAGCATCTTCTAGCCAGTCCAGTAACTTGTGGGAAAACTCGCTGACATCTTGCTAGCAAGTAGAAACACATCATTAGTTAATGACATGTAAAACAAACTTGTGCGCCAAATATTAGCTGCTTTCTGAGAGGTGTGCAGGTCTTTCTATTAAATTGCTCTGCACACATGACCAATGACAGCAGATCTGTACATGTGTTCGGCCATATTAACAT